>NW_028125502.1:0-233000 GCF_965194825.1 Balaenoptera physalus | reverse complement strand
TGAGGTTACATCCACTGCATGGAGGAGTGTCGAGAAGTGTGTTCCTGAAACCTGTGTAGAGCTGAGGTAATCTGGCTCTCCCAAGGAAGAGTGCTGTGTGTTGCCTTTCTCTAGCTAACCCAGCAGTGTTCCAAAAGGCCTACGGGGCTGAAGTTTTCAGCTGCCCCTGAGGTTCTTGGCTCTACTCAGTATACTGGTACAGAAACAGGTGCTGAAGCAAGGTCCCTAGGAGTCTTGAAAAGGTTACTACAGTGAAACTAAAGCAGAACACTGAAGAAGGCCTGATGGAGCTGCTCCATACCTCCCGTTTGGCAAGGCAAATCAGGGCCTACTTCGAGGCTAGGACTCACTACCGTTAAACTAAAGGAGAACAGCGAGGAAGGCCTCATGGAGCTGCTGCACGCCTCCCGTTTTGCCAGGATAATCTGGGCATTACTTCGAGGCTAGTGCTCCCCTTGACTTTCACTTTAGTTATAGAGCAGAGCAGGTGAGCTTCCAACTCGGAACTGGAAGCACAAGGTTTCTTTCGGGAGAACTCATTTTCTTCGCTGAAGCAGGCAGGCAGTAACTAAAAGGACAGTAACAACAGTGCTTTTCAGGTAGCTTCGAGACTGCATGAGTGAAGCTTTCAAAATAGGAAAACAAGATTTGTGTCTCAGTCTCACATTTCCAGTTTAACACGCATCATAAGGAGATGTTGATGCTAACAAGTGAAAAGAGATTCACGCTACCCACTGGGGCTTTCCCTAATTCTAATTTTTTCTAGGTCCGATTTTTGCGTGCAGCCAAGTGCCTAAACAAAGGATGCACCAGGAAACTTAGGGGCCTGTGCATCTTCCAAAGACCTGCAGTGTTACACCAAGAACTGTGCTTAAATTGTACTTGGAATGCAAGGCGACTGCCTCCTTGAGGATGCGTGACTCTAAGTGTAAAAGGTGAAAAGGGATTAGAAGCAGAGTGTTTTTCTCAGTAGAGTTCAGCTAGGGGAATGAGGTTACATCCATTGCATGGAGGAGTGTCTAGAAGTGTGTTCCTGAAAGCTGTGTAGAGCTGAGGTAATCTGGCTCTCCCAAGGAAGAGTGCCGTGTGTTGCCTTTCTCTAGCTAACCCTGCAGTGTTCCAAAAGGCCTACGGGGCTGAAGTTGTTAACTGCCCCTGAGGTTCTTGGCTCTACTCAGTATACTGGTACCGAAGCAGGTGCTGAAGCAAGGTCCCTAGGAGTCTTGAAAAGCTTACTACAGTGAAACTAAAGCAGAACACTGAAGAAGGCCTGATGGAGCTGCTCCATACCTCCCGTTTGGCAAGGCAAATCAGGGCCTACTTCGAGGCTAGGACTCACTACCGTTAAACTAAAGGAGAACAGCGAGGAAGGCCTCATGGAGCTGCTGCACGCCTCCCGTTTTGCCAGGTTAATCAGGGCTTTACTTCGAGGCTAGTGCTCCCCTTGACTTTCACTTTAGTTATAGAGCAGAGCAGGTGAGCTTCCAACTAGGAACTGGAAGCACAAGGTTTCTTTCGGGAGAACTCATTTTCTTCGCTGAAGCAGGCAGGCAGTAACTAAAAGGACAGTAACAACAGTGCTTTTCAGGTAGCTTCGAGACTGCATGAGTGGAGCTTTCAAAATAGGAAAACAAGATTTGTGTCTCAGTCTCACATTTCCAGATTCACACGCAGCATAAGGAGATGTTGATGCTAACAAGTCAAAAGAGATTCACGCTACCCACTGGGGCTTTCCCTAATTCTAATTTTTTCTAGGTCCGATTTTTGCGTGCAGCCAAGTGCCTAAACAAAGGATGCGACATGGAGACTTAGGGGCCTGTGCATCATCCAAAGACCTGCAGTGTTACACCAAGAACTGTGCTTAAATTGTACTTGGAATGCAAGCCGACCACCTCCTGAGGATGCGTGACTCTAAGTGTAATAGGGGAAAAGGGATTAAAAAGAGTGTTCTTCTCAAAAGAGTTCAACTAGGGGAATGAGGTTACATCCATTTAATGGAGGACAGTCTAGAAGTGTGTTCCTTAATCCTGTGTAGAGCTGAGGTAAACTGGCTCTCTCAAGGAAGAGTGCAGTGTGTTGCCTTTCTCTAGCCAACACTGGGGTGTCCCAGAATGCCTACGGGGCTGAAGTTCCTTACCTGACCCTGAGCTTCCTGGCTTTACTCAGTATAATGGTAGCAGAACGGGTGTGCAACAAGGTCCCTAGGAGTGTGGAAAAGCTTACTACCGTGAAACTAAAGCAGAACAGTGAAGAAGGCCTGATGGAGCGTCTCCATACCTCCCGTTTGGCAAGGCAAATCAGGGCCTTACTTCGGGGCTAGGGCTCACGTGGACTTTCACTTTAGATATAGAGCAGAGCAGGGTGAGCTTCCAAGTAGGAAGTGGAAGCACAAGGTTTCGGACGGGAAAACTCAATATCTTCTCAGAACCGTGCAGGCAGTGACTAAAACCCCGGCAACAACAATGCTTTTCAGGTATAAAGGAGGCCGCATGAACAGAGCTTTCCAAATGGGCAAGGAAACCTTGTGCCATCAGTCTCCAAATAGTAAGTTGGTACGCAGCATACACGCATGACCAGAGCTTCCCGACTCTAGGCAGTTTTCTGATTCCGATATGGGTGCTGAAGCAAGGTCTCTAGGAGTCTTGGAAAACATACTACCATTAAACTAAAGGAGAACAGCGATGAAGGCCTCATGGAGCTGCTGCACGCCTCCTCTTTCGCCAGGATAATCAGGGCATTACTCCGAGGCTAGTGCTCCCCTTGACTTTCACTTCAGTTATAGAGCAGAGCAGGTGAGCTTCCAACTAGGAACCGGAAGCACAAGGTTTCTTTCGGGAGACCTCATTTTCTACGCAGAAGCAGGCAGGCAGTAAGTAAAAGGACGGTAACAAGAGTGCTTTTCAAGTAGCTTCAAGACTGCATGAGTGGAGCTTTCAAAGTTGGAAAACAATCTTTGTGCCATCAGTCTCCCATTTCCAGATTGACACGCAGCATAAGGACATGTTGATGCTAACAAGTCAAAAAGATTCACGATACCCACTGGGGCTTTCCCTTATTCAACCTGTTTCTACGACCACTTTTCTGCATGCAGCCAAGTGCCTAAACAAAGGATGCGACATGGAGACATAGGGGCCTGTGCATCCTCCAAAGACCTGCAGTGTTACACCAAGAACTGTGCTTAAATTGTACTTGGAATGCAAGGCGATCGCCTCCTTGAGGATGCGTGACTCTTAGTGTAAAAGGTGAAAAGGGATTAGAAGCAGAGTGTTTTTCTCAATAGAGTTCAGCTATGGGAATGAGGTTACATCCATTGCATGGAGGAGTGTCTAGAAGTGTGTTCCTGAAACCTGTGTAGAGCTGAGGTAATCTGGCTCTCCCAAGGAAGAGTGCCGTGTGTTGCCTTTCTCTAGCTAACCCAGCAGTGTTCCAAAAGGCCTACGGGGCTGAAGTTTTTAGCCGCCCCTGAGGTTCTTGGCTCTACTCAGTATACTGGTACCGAAACAGGTGCTGAAGCAAGGTCCCTAGGAGTCTTAAAAAGCTTACTACAGTGAAACTAAAGCAGAACACTGAAGAAGGCCTGATGGAGCTGCTCCATACCTCCCGTTTGACAAGGCAATTCAGGGCCTTACTTCGAGGCTAAGGCTCACGTGGACTTTCACTTTAGGTATAGAGCAGAGCAGGGTGAGCTTCCAACTAGGAACTGGAAGCGCAAGGTTTCGTACGGGAAAACTCAATATCTTCTCAGAACCGTGCAGGCAGTGACTAAAACCCCGACAACAACAATGCTTTTCAGGTAGCTTCGAGGCCGCATGAACGGAGCTTTCCTAATGGGAGAAGAAGGCTTGTGCCATCAGTCTACAATTTCTAGGTTGATACGCAGCATCCACGCAGGACCAGAGCTTCCTGTCTCTAGGCAGTTTTCTGATACCGAAACGTGTGCTGAAGCAAGGTTCCTAGGAGTCTTGGAAAGCTTACTACCGTTAAACTAAAGCAGAACTGCCATGAAGGCCTCATGGAGCTGCCTCATGCCTCCTGATTTGCAAGGATAATTAGGGCCTTACTTGGAGGTAACTGCTCACGTTGATTTTCACTTTTGGTATAGAGGAGAGCAGGGTGAGCTTCCAACTAGGAACTGGAAGGACAAGGTTTCTTTGGTGAAAATTCATTTTCTTCTCTGAGCCGGCAGTAACTAAGAGCCTGGTAACAGCAGTGCTTTTCAGGTAGTTTCAAGACTGCATGAGTGGTGCTTTCAAAGTTGGAAACAATCTTTGGGCCATCAGTCTGCCATTTCCAGATGACACGCAGCATAAGTACATGGTGATGCTAACAAGTCAAAAGAGATTCACGATACCCACTGGAGCTTTCCCTAATTCTAATTTTTTCTACGACCGCTTTTTTGCGTGCAGTCAAGTGCCTAAACAAAGGATGCGCGAGGGCGATATAGGGGCCTGTGCATCTTCCAAAGACCTGCAGTGTTACACCAAGAACTGTGCTTAAATTGTACTTGGAATGCAAGCCGACCACCTCCTGAGGATGCGTGACTCTAAGTGTAATAGGGGAAAAGGGATTAAAAAGAGTGTTCTTCTCAAAAGAGTTCAACTAGGGGAATGAGGTTACATCCATTTAATGGAGGACAGTCTAGAAGTGTGTTCCTTAATCCTGTGTAGAGCTGAGGTAAACTGGCTCTCTCAAGGAAGAGTGCAGTGTGTTGCCTTTCTCTAGCCAACACTGGGGTGTCCCAGAAGGCCTACGGGGCTGAAGTTCCTTACCTGACCCTGAGCTTCCTGGCTTTACTCAGTATAATGGTAGCAGAACGGGTGTGCAACAAGGTCCCTAGGAGTGTGGAAAAGCTTACTACCGTGAAACTAAAGCAGAACAGTGAAGAAGGCCTGATGGAGCGTCTCCATACCTCCCGTTTGGCAAGGCAAATCAGGGCCTTACTTCGGGGCTAGGGCTCACGTGGACTTTCACTTTAGATATAGAGCAGAGCAGGGTGAGCTTCCAAGTAGGAAGTGGAAGCACAAGGTTTCGGACGGGAAAACTCAATATCTTCTCAGAACCGTGCAGGCAGTGACTAAAACCCCGGCAACAACAATGCTTTTCAGGTATAAAGGAGGCCGCATGAACAGAGCTTTCCAAATGGGCAAGGAAACCTTGTGCCATCAGTCTCCAAATAGTAAGTTGGTACGCAGCATACACGCAGGACCAGAGCTTCCCGGCTCTAGGCAGTTTTCTGATTGCGATAGGGGTGCTGAAGCAAGGTCTCTAGGAGTCTAGGAAAACTTACTACGGTTAAACTAAAGAACAGCGATGAAGGCCTCATGGAGCTGCTGCACGCCTCCCGTTTTGCCAGGATAATCAGGGCATTACTTCGAGGCTAGTGTTCCCTGACTTTCACTTTAGTTATAGAGGAGAGCAGTTGAGCTTCCAACTAGGAACTGGAAGCACAAGGTTTCTTTCGGGAGAACTCATTTTCTTCGCAGAAGCAGGCAGGCAGTAACTAAAAGGACGGTAACAAGAGTGCTTTTCAGGTAGCTTCCAGACTGCATGAGTGGAGCTTTCAAAATGGGAAAACAAGATTTGTGTCTCAGTCTCACATTTCCAGATTCACACGCAGCATAAGGAGATGTTGATGCTAACAAGTCAAAAGAGATTCACGCTACCCACTGGGGCTTTCCCTAATTCTAATTTTTTCTAGGTCCGATTTTTGCGTGCAGCCAAGTGCCTAAACAAAGGATGCGACATGGAGACTTAGGGGCCTGTGCATCCTCCAAAGACCTGCAGTGTTACACCAAGAACTGTGCTTAAATTGTACTTGGAATGCAAGGCGATCGCCTCCTTGAGGATGCGTGACTCTTAGTGTAAAAGGTGAAAAGGGATTAGAAGCAGAGTGTTTTTCTCAATAGAGTTCAGCTATGGGAATGAGGTTACATCCATTGCATGGAGGAGTGTCTAGAAGTGTGTTCCTGAAACCTGTGTAGAGCTGAGGTAATCTGGCTCTCCCAAGGAAGAGTGCCGTGTGTTGCCTTTCTCTAGCTAACCCAGCAGTGTTCCAAAAGGCCTACGGGGCTGAAGTTTTTAGCCGCCCCTGAGGTTCTTGGCTCTACTCAGTATACTGGTACCGAAACAGGTGCTGAAGCAAGGTCCCTAGGAGTCTTAAAAAGCTTACTACAGTGAAACTAAAGCAGAACACTGAAGAAGGCCTGATGGAGCTGCTCCATACCTCCCGTTTGACAAGGCAATTCAGGGCCTTACTTCGAGGCTAAGGCTCACGTGGACTTTCACTTTAGGTATAGAGCAGAGCAGGGTGAGCTTCCAACTAGGAACTGGAAGCGCAAGGTTTCGTACGGGAAAACTCAATATCTTCTCAGAACCGTGCAGGCAGTGACTAAAACCCCGACAACAACAATGCTTTTCAGGTAGCTTCGAGGCCGCATGAACGGAGCTTTCCTAATGGGAGAAGAAGGCTTGTGCCATCAGTCTACAATTTCTAGGTTGATACGCAGCATCCACGCAGGACCAGAGCTTCCTGTCTCTAGGCAGTTTTCTGATACCGAAACGTGTGCTGAAGCAAGGTTCCTAGGAGTCTTGGAAAGCTTACTACCGTTAAACTAAAGCAGAACTACCATGAAGGCCTCATGGAGCTGCCTCATGCCTCCTGATTTGCAAGGATAATTAGGGCCTTACTTGGAGGTAACTGCTCACGTTGATTTTCACTTTTGGTATAGAGGAGAGCAGGGTGAGCTTCCAACTAGGAACTGGAAGGACAAGGTTTCTTTGGTGAAAATTCATTTTCTTCTCTGAGCCGGCAGTAACTAAGAGCCTGGTAACAGCAGTGCTTTTCAGGTAGTTTCAAGACTGCATGAGTGGTGCTTTCAAAGTTGGAAACAATCTTTGGGCCATCAGTCTGCCATTTCCAGATGACACGCAGCATAAGTACATGGTGATGCTAACAAGTCAAAAGAGATTCACGATACCCACTGGAGCTTTCCCTAATTCTAATTTTTTCTACGACCGCTTTTTTGCGTGCAGTCAAGTGCCTAAACAAAGGATGCGCGAGGGCGATATAGGGGCCTGTGCATCTTCCAAAGACCTGCAGTGTTACACCAAGAACTGTGCTTAAATTGTACTTGGAATGCAAGCCGACCACCTCCTGAGGATGCGTGACTCTAAGTGTAATAGGGGAAAAGGGATTAAAAAGAGTGTTCTTCTCAAAAGAGTTCAACTAGGGGAATGAGGTTACATCCATTTAATGGAGGACAGTCTAGAAGTGTGTTCCTTAATCCTGTGTAGAGCTGAGGTAAACTGGCTCTCTCAAGGAAGAGTGCAGTGTGTTGCCTTTCTCTAGCCAACACTGGGGTGTCCCAGAAGGCCTACGGGGCTGAAGTTCCTTACCTGACCCTGAGCTTCCTGGCTTTACTCAGTATAATGGTAGCAGAACGGGTGTGCAACAAGGTCCCTAGGAGTGTGGAAAAGCTTACTACCGTGAAACTAAAGCAGAACAGTGAAGAAGGCCTGATGGAGCGTCTCCATACCTCCCGTTTGGCAAGGCAAATCAGGGCCTTACTTCGGGGCTAGGGCTCACGTGGACTTTCACTTTAGATATAGAGCAGAGCAGGGTGAGCTTCCAAGTAGGAAGTGGAAGCACAAGGTTTCGGACGGGAAAACTCAATATCTTCTCAGAACCGTGCAGGCAGTGACTAAAACCCCGGCAACAACAATGCTTTTCAGGTATAAAGGAGGCCGCATGAACAGAGCTTTCCAAATGGGCAAGGAAACCTTGTGCCATCAGTCTCCAAATAGTAAGTTGGTACGCAGCATACACGCAGGACCAGAGCTTCCCGGCTCTAGGCAGTTTTCTGATTGCGATAGGGGTGCTGAAGCAAGGTCTCTAGGAGTCTAGGAAAACTTACTACGGTTAAACTAAAGAACAGCGATGAAGGCCTCATGGAGCTGCTGCACGCCTCCCGTTTTGCCAGGATAATCAGGGCATTACTTCGAGGCTAGTGTTCCCTGACTTTCACTTTAGTTATAGAGGAGAGCAGTTGAGCTTCCAACTAGGAACTGGAAGCACAAGGTTTCTTTCGGGAGAACTCATTTTCTTCGCAGAAGCAGGCAGGCAGTAACTAAAAGGACGGTAACAAGAGTGCTTTTCAGGTAGCTTCCAGACTGCATGAGTGGAGCTTTCAAAATGGGAAAACAAGATTTGTGTCTCAGTCTCACATTTCCAGATTCACACGCAGCATAAGGAGATGTTGATGCTAACAAGTCAAAAGAGATTCACGCTACCCACTGGGGCTTTCCCTAATTCTAATTTTTTCTAGGTCCGATTTTTGCGTGCAGCCAAGTGCCTAAACAAAGGATGCGACATGGAGACTTAGGGGCCTGTGCATCATCCAAAGACCTGCAGTGTTACACCAAGAACTGTGCTTAAATTGTACTTGGAATGCAAGGCGATCGCCTCCTTGAGGATGCGTGACTCTTAGTGTAAAAGGTGAAAAGGGATTAGAAGCAGAGTGTTTTTCTCAATAGAGTTCAGCTATGGGAATGAGGTTACATCCATTGCATGGAGGAGTGTCTAGAAGTGTGTTCCTGAAACCTGTGTAGAGCTGAGGTAATCTGGCTCTCCCAAGGAAGAGTGCCGTGTGTTGCCTTTCTCTAGCTAACACAGCAGTGTTCCAAAAGGCCTACGGGGCTGAAGTTTTTAGCCGCCCCTGAGGTTCTTGGCTCTACTCAGTATACTGGTACCGAAACAGGTGCTGAAGCAAGGTCCCTAGGAGTCTTAAAAAGCTTACTACAGTGAAACTAAAGCAGAACACTGAAGAAGGCCTGATGGAGCTGCTCCATACCTCCCGTTTGACAAGGCAATTCAGGGCCTTACTTCGAGGCTAAGGCTCACGTGGACTTTCACTTTAGGTATAGAGCAGAGCAGGGTGAGCTTCCAACTAGGAACTGGAAGCGCAAGGTTTCGTACGGGAAAACTCAATATCTTCTCAGAACCGTGCAGGCAGTGACTAAAACCCCGGCAACAACAATGCTTTTCAGGTATAAAGGAGGCCGCATGAACAGAGCTTTCCAAATGGGCAAGGAAACCTTGTGCCATCAGTCTCCAAATAGTAAGTTGGTACGCAGCATACACGCATGACCAGAGCTTCCCGACTCTAGGCAGTTTTCTGATTCCGATATGGGTGCTGAAGCAAGGTCTCTAGGAGTCTTGGAAAACATACTACCATTAAACTAAAGGAGAACAGCGATGAAGGCCTCATGGAGCTGCTGCACGCCTCCTCTTTCGCCAGGATAATCAGGGCATTACTCCGAGGCTAGTGCTCCCCTTGACTTTCACTTCAGTTATAGAGCAGAGCAGGTGAGCTTCCAACTAGGAACCGGAAGCACAAGGTTTCTTTCGGGAGAACTCATTTTCTACGCAGAAGCAGGCAGGCACTAAGTAAAAGGACGGTAACAAGAGTGCTTTTCAAGTAGCTTCAAGACTGCATGAGTGGAGCTTTCAAAGTTGGAAAACAATCTTTGTGCCATCAGTCTCCCATTTCCAGATTGACACGCAGCATAAGGACATGTTGATGCTAACAAGTCAAAAAGATTCACGATACCCACTGGGGCTTTCCCTTATTCAACCTGTTTCTACGACCACTTTTCTGCATGCAGCCAAGTGCCTAAACAAAGGATGCGACATGGAGACATAGGGGCCAGTGCATCCTCCAAAGACCTGCAGTGTTACACCAAGAACTGTGCTTAAATTGTACTTGGAATGCAAGGCGATCGCCTCCTTGAGGATGCGTGACTCTTAGTGTAAAAGGTGAAAAGGGATTAGAAGCAGAGTGTTTTTCTCAATAGAGTTCAGCTATGGGAATGAGGTTACATCCATTGCATGGAGGAGTGTCTAGAAGTGTGTTCCTGAAACCTGTGTAGAGCTGAGGTAATCTGGCTCTCCCAAGGAAGAGTGCCGTGTGTTGCCTTTCTCTAGCTAACCCAGCAGTGTTCGAAAAGGCCTACGGGGCTGAAGTTGTTAGCCGCCCCTGAGGTTCTTGGCTCTACTCAGTATACTGGTACCGAAACAGGTGCTGAAGCAAGGTCCCTAGGAGTCTTAAAAAGCTTACTACAGTGAAACTAAAGCAGAACACTGAAGAAGGCCTGATGGAGCTGCTCCATACCTCCCTTTTGGCAAGGCAATTCAGGGCCTTACTTCGAGGCTAAGGCTCACGTGGACTTTCACTTTAGGTATAGAGCAGAGCAGGGTGAGCTTCCAACTAGGAACTGGAAGCGCAAGGTTTCGTACGGGAAAACTCAATATCTTCTCAGAACCGTGCAGGCAGTGACTAAAACCCCGACAACAACAATGCTTTTCAGGTAGCTTCGAGGCCGCATGAACGGAGCTTTCCTAATGGGAGAAGAAGGCTTGTGCCATCAGTCTACAATTTCTAGGTTGATACGCAGCATCCACGCAGGACCAGAGCTTCCTGTCTCTAGGCAGTTTTCTGATACCGAAACGTGTGCTGAAGCAAGGTTCCTAGGAGTCTTGGAAAGCTTACTACCGTTAAACTAAAGCAGAACTGCCATGAAGGCCTCATGGAGCTGCCTCATGCCTCCTGATTTGCAAGGATAATTAGGGCCTTACTTGGAGGTAACTGCTCACGTTGATTTTCACTTTTGGTATAGAGGAGAGCAGGGTGAGCTTCCAACTAGGAACTGGAAGGACAAGGTTTCTTTGGTGAAAATTCATTTTCTTCTCTGAGCCGGCAGTAACTAAGAGCCTGGTAACAGCAGTGCTTTTCAGGTAGTTTCAAGACTGCATGAGTGGTGCTTTCAAAGTTGGAAACAATCTTTGGGCCATCAGTCTGCCATTTCCAGATGACACGCAGCATAAGTACATGGTGATGCTAACAAGTCAAAAGAGATTCACGATACCCACTGGAGCTTTCCCTAATTCTAATTTTTTCTACGACCGCTTTTTTGCGTGCAGTCAAGTGCCTAAACAAAGGATGCGCGAGGGCGATATAGGGGCCTGTGCTTCTTCCAAAGTCCTGCCGTGTTATACCAAGAACTGTGCTTAAATTGTACTTGGAATGCAAGCCGACCACCTCCTGAGGATGCGTGACTCTAAGTGTAATAGGGGAAAAGGGATTAAAAAGAGTGTTCTTCTCAAAAGAGTTCAACTAGGGGAATGAGGTTACATCCATTTAATGGAGGACAGTCTAGAAGTGTGTTCCTTAATCCTGTGTAGAGCTGAGGTAAACTGGCTCTCTCAAGGAAGAGTGCAGTGTGTTGCCTTTCTCTAGCCAACACTGGGGTGTCCCAAAAGGCCTACGGGGCTGAAGTTCCTTACCTGACCCAGAGCTTCCTGGCTTTACTCAGTATAATGGTAGCAGAACGGGTGTGCAACAAGGTCCCTAGAAGTGTGGAAAAGCTTACTACCGTGAAACTAAAGCAGAACACTGAAGAAGGCCTGATGGAGCTTCTCCATACCTCCCGTTTGGCAAGGCAAATCAGGGCCTTACTTCGGGGCTAGGGCTCACGTGGACTTTCACTTTAGATATAGAGCAGAGCAGGGTGAGCTTCCAAGTAGGAAGTGGAAGCACAAGGTTTCGGACGGGAAAACTCAATATCTTCTCAGAACCGTGCAGGCAGTGACTAAAACCCCGGCAACAACAATGCTTTTCAGGTATAAAGGAGGCCGCATGAACAGAGCTTTCCAAATGGGCAAGGAAACCTTGTGCCATCAGTCTCCAAATAGTAAGTTGGTACGCAGCATACACGCATGACCAGAGCTTCCCGACTCTAGGCATTTTTCTGATTCCGATATGGGTGCTGAAGCAAGGTCTCTAGGAGTCTTGGAAAACATACTACCATTAAACTAAAGGAGAACAGCGATGAAGGCCTCATGGAGCTGCTGCACGCCTCCTCTTTCGCCAGGATAATCAGGGCATTACTTCGAGGCTAGTGCTCCCCTTGACTTTCACTTCAGTTATAGAGCAGAGCAGGTGAGCTTCCAACTAGGAACCGGAAGCACAAGGTTTCTTTCGGGAGAACTCATTTTCTACGCAGAAGCAGGCAGGCAGTAAGTAAAAGGACGGTAACAAGAGTGCTTTTCAAGTAGCTTCAAGACTGCATGAGTGGAGCTTTCAAAGTTGGAAAACAATCTTTGTGCCATCAGTCTCCCATTTCCAGATTGACACGCAGCATAAGGACATGTTGATGCTAACAAGTCAAAAAGATTCACGATACCCACTGGGGCTTTCCCTTATTCAACCTGTTTCTACGACCACTTTTCTGCATGCAGCCAAGTGCCTAAACAAAGGATGCGACATGGAGACATAGGGGCCTGTGCATCCTCCAAAGACCTGCAGTGTTACACCAAGAACTGTGCTTAAATTGTACTTGGAATGCAAGGCGATCGCCTCCTTGAGGATGCGTGACTCTTAGTGTAAAAGGTGAAAAGGGATTAGAAGCAGAGTGTTTTTCTCAATAGAGTTCAGCTATGGGAATGAGGTTACATCCATTGCATGGAGGAGTGTCTAGAAGTGTGTTCCTGAAACCTGTGTAGAGCTGAGGTAATCTGGCTCTCCCAAGGAAGAGTGCCGTGTGTTGCCTTTCTCTAGCTAACCCAGCAGTGTTCGAAAAGGCCTACGGGGCTGAAGTTTTTAGCCGCCCCTGAGGTTCTTGGCTCTACTCAGTATACTGGTACCGAAACAGGTGCTGAAGCAAGGTCCCTAGGAGTCTTAAAAAGCTTACTACAGTGAAACTAAAGCAGAACACTGAAGAAGGCCTGATGGAGCTGCTCCATACCTCCCGTTTGACAAGGCAATTCAGGGCCTTACTTCGAGGCTAAGGCTCACGTGGACTTTCACTTTAGGTATAGAGCAGAGCAGGGTGAGCTTCCAACTAGGAACTGGAAGCGCAAGGTTTCGTACGGGAAAACTCAATATCTTCTCAGAACCGTGCAGGCAGTGACTAAAACCCCGACAACAACAATGCTTTTCAGGTAGCTTCGAGGCCGCATGAACGGAGCTTTCCTAATGGGAGAAGAAGGCTTGTGCCATCAGTCTACAATTTCTAGGTTGATACGCAGCATCCACGCAGGACCAGAGCTTCCTGTCTCTAGGCAGTTTTCTGATACCGAAACGTGTGCTGAAGCAAGGTTCCTAGGAGTCTTGGAAAGCTTACTACCGTTAAACTAAAGCAGAACTGCCATGAAGGCCTCATGGAGCTGCCTCATGCCTCCTGATTTGCAAGGATAATTAGGGCCTTACTTGGAGGTAACTGCTCACGTTGATTTTCACTTTTGGTATAGAGGAGAGCAGGGTGAGCTTCCAACTAGGAACTGGAAGGACAAGGTTTCTTTGGTGAAAATTCATTTTCTTCTCTGAGCCGGCAGTAACTAAGAGCCTGGTAACAGCAGTGCTTTTCAGGTAGTTTCAAGACTGCATGAGTGGTGCTTTCAAAGTTGGAAACAATCTTTGGGCCATCAGTCTGCCATTTCCAGATGACACGCAGCATAAGTACATGGTGATGCTAACAAGTCAAAAGAGATTCACGATACCCACTGGAGCTTTCCCTAATTCTAATTTTTTCTACGACCGCTTTTTTGCGTGCAGTCAAGTGCCTAAACAAAGGATGCGCGAGGGCGATATAGGGGCCTGTGCATCTTCCAAAGACCTGCAGTGTTACACCAAGAACTGTGCTTAAATTGTACTTGGAATGCAAGCCGACCACCTCCTGAGGATGCGTGACTCTAAGTGTAATAGGGGAAAAGGGATTAAAAAGAGTGTTCTTCTCAAAAGAGTTCAACTAGGGGAATGAGGTTACATCCATTTAATGGAGGACAGTCTAGAAGTGTGTTCCTTAATCCTGTGTAGAGCTGAGGTAAACTGGCTCTCTCAAGGAAGAGTGCAGTGTGTTGCCTTTCTCTAGCCAACACTGGGGTGTCCCAGAAGGCCTACGGGGCTGAAGTTCCTTACCTGACCCTGAGCTTCCTGGCTTTACTCAGTATAATGGTAGCAGAACGGGTGTGCAACAAGGTCCCTAGGAGTGTGGAAAAGCTTACTACCGTGAAACTAAAGCAGAACAGTGAAGAAGGCCTGATGGAGCGTCTCCATACCTCCCGTTTGGCAAGGCAAATCAGGGCCTTACTTCGGGGCTAGGGCTCACGTGGACTTTCACTTTAGATATAGAGCAGAGCAGGGTGAGCTTCCAAGTAGGAAGTGGAAGCACAAGGTTTCGGACGGGAAAACTCAATATCTTCTCAGAACCGTGCAGGCAGTGACTAAAACCCCGGCAACAACAATGCTTTTCAGGTATAAAGGAGGCCGCATGAACAGAGCTTTCCAAATGGGCAAGGAAACCTTGTGCCATCAGTCTCCAAATAGTAAGTTGGTACGCAGCATACACGCAGGACCAGAGCTTCCCGGCTCTAGGCAGTTTTCTGATTGCGATAGGGGTGCTGAAGCAAGGTCTCTAGGAGTCTAGGAAAACTTACTACGGTTAAACTAAAGAACAGCGATGAAGGCCTCATGGAGCTGCTGCACGCCTCCCGTTTTGCCAGGATAATCAGGGCATTACTTCGAGGCTAGTGTTCCCTGACTTTCACTTTAGTTATAGAGGAGAGCAGTTGAGCTTCCAACTAGGAACTGGAAGCACAAGGTTTCTTTCGGGAGAACTCATTTTCTTCGCAGAAGCAGGCAGGCAGTAACTAAAAGGACGGTAACAAGAGTGCTTTTCAGGTAGCTTCCAGACTGCATGAGTGGAGCTTTCAAAATGGGAAAACAAAATTTGTGTCTCAGTCTCACATTTCCAGATTCACACGCAGCATAAGGAGATGTTGATGCTAACAAGTCAAAAGAGATTCACGCTACCCACTGGGGCTTTCCCTAATTCTCATTTTTTCTAGGCCCGATTTTTGCGTGCAGCCAAGTGCTTAAACAAAGGATGCGACATGGAGACTTAGGGGCCTGTGCATCCTCCAAAGACCTGCAGTGTTACACCAAGAACTGTGCTTAAATTGTACTTGGAATGCAAGGCGATCGCCTCCTTGAGGATGCGTGACTCTAAGTGTAAAAGGTGAAAAGGGATTAGAAGCAGAGTGTTTTTCTCAATAGAGTTCAGCTAGGGGAATGAGGTTACATCCACTGCATGGAGGAGTGTCGAGAAGTGTGTTCCTGAAACCTGTGTAGAGCTGAGGTAATCTGGCTCTCCCAAGGAAGAGTGCTGTGTGTTGCCTTTCTCTAGCTAACCCAGCAGTGTTCCAAAAGGCCTACGGGGCTGAAGTTTTCAGCTGCCCCTGAGGTTCTTGGCTCTACTCAGTATACTGCTACAGAAACAGGTGCTGAAGCAAGGTCCCTAGGAGTCTTGAAAAGGTTACTACAGTGAAACTAAAGCAGAACACTGAAGAAGGCCTGATGGAGCTGCTCCATACCTCCCGTTTGGCAAGGCAAATCAGGGCCTACTTCGAGGCTAGGACTCACTACCGTTAAACTAAAGGAGAACAGCGAGGAAGGCCTCATGGAGCTGCTGCACGCCTCCCGTTTTGCCAGGATAATCTGGGCATTACTTCGAGGCTAGTGCTCCCCTTGACTTTCACTTTAGTTATAGAGCAGAGCAGGTGAGCTTCCAACTCGGAACTGGAAGCACAAGGTTTCTTTCGGGAGAACTCATTTTCTTCGCTGAAGCAGGCAGGCAGTAACTAAAAGGACAGTAACAACAGTGCTTTTCAGGTAGCTTCGAGACTGCATGAGTGAAGCTTTCAAAATAGGAAAACAAGATTTGTGTCTCAGTCTCACATTTCCAGTTTAACACGCATCATAAGGAGATGTTGATGCTAACAAGTGAAAAGAGATTCACGCTACCCACTGGGGCTTTCCCTAATTCTAATTTTTTCTAGGTCCGATTTTTGCGTGCAGCCAAGTGCCTAAACAAAGGATGCGCCAGGAAACTTAGGGGCCTGTGCATCTTCCAAAGACCTGCAGTGTTACACCAAGAACTGTGCTTAAATTGTACTTGGAATGCCAGGCGACTGCCTCCTTGAGGATGCGTGACTCTAAGTGTAAAAGGTGAAAAGGGATTAGAAGCAGAGTGTTTTTCTAAGTAGAGTTCAGCTAGGGGAATGAGGTTACATCCATTGCATGGAGGAGTGTCTAGAAGTGTGTTCCTGAAAGCTGTGTAGAGCTGAGGTAATCTGGCTCTCCCAAGGAAGAGTGCCGTGTGTTGCCTTTCTCTAGCTAACCCTGCAGTGTTCCAAAAGGCCTACGGGGCTGAAGTTGTTAACTGCCCCTGAGGTTCTTGGCTCTACTCAGTATACTGGTACCGAAACAGGTGCTGAAGCAAGGTCCCTAGGAGTCTTGAAAAGCTTACTACAGTGAAACTAAAGCAGAACACTGAAGAAGGCCTGATGGAGCTGCTCCATACCTCCCGTTTGGCAAGGCAAATCAGGGCCTACTTCGAGGCTAGGACTCACTACCGTTAAACTAAAGGAGAACAGCGAGGAAGGCCTCATGGAGCTGCTGCACGCCTCCCGTTTTGCCAGGTTAATCAGGGCTTTACTTCGAGGCTAGTGCTCCCCTTGACTTTCACTTTAGTTATAGAGCAGAGCAGGTGAGCTTCCAACTAGGAACCGGAAGCACAAGGTTTCTTTCGGGAGAACTCATTTTCTACGCAGAAGCAGGCAGGCAGTAAGTAAAAGGACGGTAACAAGAGTGCTTTTCAAGTAGCTTCAAGACTGCATGAGTGGAGCTTTCAAAGTTGGAAAACAATCTTTGTGCCATCAGTCTCCCATTTCCAGATTGACACGCAGCATAAGGACATGTTGATGCTAACAAGTCAAAAAGATTCACGATACCCACTGGGGCTTTCCCTTATTCAACCTGTTTCTACGACCACTTTTCTGCATGCAGCCAAGTGCCTAAACAAAGGATGCGACATGGAGTCATAGGGGCCTGTGCATCCTCCAAAGACCTGCAGTGTTACACCAAGAACTGTGCTTAAATTGTACTTGGAATGCAAGGCGATCGCCTCCTTGAGGATGCGTGACTCTTAGTGTAAAAGGTGAAAAGGGATTAGAAGCAGAGTGTTTTTCTCAATAGAGTTCAGCTATGGGAATGAGGTTACATCCATTGCATGGAGGAGTGTCTAGAAGTGTGTTCCTGAAACCTGTGTAGAGCTGAGGTAATCTGGCTCTCCCAAGGAAGAGTGCCGTGTGTTGCCTTTCTCTAGCTAACCCAGCAGTGTTCCAAAAGGCCTACGGGGCTGAAGTTTTTAGCCGCCCCTGAGGTTCTTGGCTCTACTCAGTATACTGGTACCGAAACAGGTGCTGAAGCAAGGTCCCTAGGAGTCTTAAAAAGCTTACTACAGTGAAACTAAAGCAGAACACTGAAGAAGGCCTGATGGAGCTGCTCCATACCTCCCGTTTGGCAAGGCAAATCAGGGCCTACTTCGAGGCTAGGACTCACTACCGTTAAACTAAAGGAGAACAGCGAGGAAGGCCTCATGGAGCTGCTGCACGCCTCCCGTTTTGCCAGGATAATCTGGGCATTACTTCGAGGCTAGTGCTCCCCTTGACTTTCACTTTAGTTATAGAGCAGAGCAGGTGAGCTTCCAACTCGGAACTGGAAGCACAAGGTTTCTTTCGGGAGAACTCATTTTCTTCGCTGAAGCAGGCAGGCAGTAACTAAAAGGACAGTAACAACAGTGCTTTTCAGGTAGCTTCGAGACTGCATGAGTGAAGCTTTCAAAATAGGAAAACAAGATTTGTGTCTCAGTCTCACATTTCCAGTTTAACACGCATCATAAGGAGATGTTGATGCTAACAAGTGAAAAGAGATTCACGCTACCCACTGGGGCTTTCCCTAATTCTAATTTTTTCTAGGTCCGATTTTTGCGTGCAGCCAAGTGCCTAAACAAAGGATGCGCCAGGAAACTTAGGGGCCTGTGCATCTTCCAAAGACCTGCAGTGTTACACCAAGAACTGTGCTTAAATTGTACTTGGAATGCCAGGCGACTGCCTCCTTGAGGATGCGTGACTCTAAGTGTAAAAGGTGAAAAGGGATTAGAAGCAGAGTGTTTTTCTAAGTAGAGTTCAGCTAGGGGAATGAGGTTACATCCATTGCATGGAGGAGTGTCTAGAAGTGTGTTCCTGAAAGCTGTGTAGAGCTGAGGTAATCTGGCTCTCCCAAGGAAGAGTGCCGTGTGTTGCCTTTCTCTAGCTAACCCTGCAGTGTTCCAAAAGGCCTACGGGGCTGAAGTTGTTAACTGCCCCTGAGGTTCTTGGCTCTACTCAGTATACTGGTACCGAAACAGGTGCTGAAGCAAGGTCCCTAGGAGTCTTGAAAAGCTTACTACAGTGAAACTAAAGCAGAACACTGAAGAAGGCCTGATGGAGCTGCTCCATACCTCCCGTTTGGCAAGGCAAATCAGGGCCTACTTCGAGGCTAGGACTCACTACCGTTAAACTAAAGGAGAACAGCGAGGAAGGCCTCATGGAGCTGCTGCACGCCTCCCGTTTTGCCAGGTTAATCAGGGCTTTACTTCGAGGCTAGTGCTCCCCTTGACTTTCACTTTAGTTATAGAGCAGAGCAGGTGAGCTTCCAACTAGGAACCGGAAGCACAAGGTTTCTTTCGGGAGAACTCATTTTCTACGCAGAAGCAGGCAGGCAGTAAGTAAAAGGACGGTAACAAGAGTGCTTTTCAAGTAGCTTCAAGACTGCATGAGTGGAGCTTTCAAAGTTGGAAAACAATCTTTGTGCCATCAGTCTCCCATTTCCAGATTGACACGCAGCATAAGGACATGTTGATGCTAACAAGTCAAAAAGATTCACGATACCCACTGGGGCTTTCCCTTATTCAACCTGTTTCTACGACCACTTTTCTGCATGCAGCCAAGTGCCTAAACAAAGGATGCGACATGGAGTCATAGGGGCCTGTGCATCCTCCAAAGACCTGCAGTGTTACACCAAGAACTGTGCTTAAATTGTACTTGGAATGCAAGGCGATCGCCTCCTTGAGGATGCGTGACTCTTAGTGTAAAAGGTGAAAAGGGATTAGAAGCAGAGTGTTTTTCTCAATAGAGTTCAGCTATGGGAATGAGGTTACATCCATTGCATGGAGGAGTGTCTAGAAGTGTGTTCCTGAAACCTGTGTAGAGCTGAGGTAATCTGGCTCTCCCAAGGAAGAGTGCCGTGTGTTGCCTTTCTCTAGCTAACCCAGCAGTGTTCCAAAAGGCCTACGGGGCTGAAGTTTTTAGCCGCCCCTGAGGTTCTTGGCTCTACTCAGTATACTGGTACCGAAACAGGTGCTGAAGCAAGGTCCCTAGGAGTCTTAAAAAGCTTACTACAGTGAAACTAAAGCAGAACACTGAAGAAGGCCTGATGGAGCTGCTCCATACCTCCCGTTTGACAAGGCAATTCAGGGCCTTACTTCGAGGCTAAGGCTCACGTGGACTTTCACTTTAGGTATAGAGCAGAGCAGGGTGAGCTTCCAACTAGGAACTGGAAGCGCAAGGTTTCGTACGGGAAAACTCAATATCTTCTCAGAACCGTGCAGGCAGTGACTAAAACCCCGACAACTACAATGCTTTTCAGGTAGCTTCGAGGCCGCATGAACGGAGCTTTCCTAATGGGAGAAGAAGGCTTGTGCCATCAGTCTACAATTTCTAGGTTGATACACAGCATCCACGCAGGACCAGAGCTTCCTGTCTCTAGGCAGTTTTCTGATACCGAAACGTGTGCTGAAGCAAGGTTCCTAGGAGTCTTGGAAAGCTTACTACCGTTAAACTAAAGCAGAACTGCCATGAAGGCCTCATGGAGCTGCCTCATGCCTCCTGATTTGCAAGGATAATTAGGGCCTTACTTGGAGGTAACTGCTCACGTTGATTTTCACTTTTGGTATAGAGGAGAGCAGGGTGAGCTTCCAACTAGGAACTGGAAGGACAAGGTTTCTTTGGTGAAAATTCATTTTCTTCTCTGAGCCGGCAGTAACTAAGAGCCTGGTAACAGCAGTGCTTTTCAGGTAGTTTCAAGACTGCATGAGTGGTGCTTTCAAAGTTGGAAACAATCTTTGGGCCATCAGTCTGCCATTTCCAGATGACACGCAGCATAAGTACATGGTGATGCTAACAAGTCAAAAGAGATTCACGATACCCACTGGAGCTTTCCCTAATTCTAATTTTTTCTACGACCGCTTTTTTGCGTGCAGTCAAGTGCCTAAACAAAGGATGCGCGAGGGCGATATAGGGGCCTGTGCATCTTCCAAAGACCTGCAGTGTTACACCAAGAACTGTGCTTAAATTGTACTTGGAATGCAAGCCGACCACCTCCTGAGGATGCGTGACTCTAAGTGTAATAGGGGAAAAGGGATTAAAAAGAGTGTTCTTCTCAAAAGAGTTCAACTAGGGGAATGAGGTTACATCCATTTAATGGAGGACAGTCTAGAAGTGTGTTCCTTAATCCTGTGTAGAGCTGAGGTAAACTGGCTCTCTCAAGGAAGAGTGCAGTGTGTTGCCTTTCTCTAGCCAACACTGGGGTGTCCCAGAAGGCCTACGGGGCTGAAGTTCCTTACCTGACCCTGAGCTTCCTGGCTTTACTCAGTATAATGGTAGCA
Source organism: Balaenoptera physalus (assembly GCF_965194825.1). Lineage (NCBI taxonomy): Eukaryota > Metazoa > Chordata > Mammalia > Artiodactyla > Balaenopteridae > Balaenoptera > Balaenoptera physalus. The sequence continues at coordinate 212,399 of NW_028125502.1, read as the reverse complement.
GAACGGGTGTGCAACAAGGTCCCTAGGAGTGTGGAAAAGCTTACTACCGTGAAACTAAAGCAGAACAGTGAAGAAGGCCTGATGGAGCGTCTCCATACCTCCCGTTTGGCAAGGCAAATCAGGGCCTTACTTCGGGGCTAGGGCTCACGTGGACTTTCACTTTAGATATAGAGCAGAGCAGGGTGAGCTTCCAAGTAGGAAGTGGAAGCACAAGGTTTCGGACGGGAAAACTCAATATCTTCTCAGAACCGTGCAGGCAGTGACTAAAACCCCGGCAACAACAATGCTTTTCAGGTATAAAGGAGGCCGCATGAACAGAGCTTTCCAAATGGGCAAGGAAACCTTGTGCCATCAGTCTCCAAATAGTAAGTTGGTACGCAGCATACACGCAGGACCAGAGCTTCCCGGCTCTAGGCAGTTTTCTGATTGCGATAGGGGTGCTGAAGCAAGGTCTCTAGGAGTCTAGGAAAACTTACTACGGTTAAACTAAAGAACAGCGATGAAGGCCTCATGGAGCTGCTGCACGCCTCCCGTTTTGCCAGGATAATCAGGGCATTACTTCGAGGCTAGTGTTCCCTGACTTTCACTTTAGTTATAGAGGAGAGCAGTTGAGCTTCCAACTAGGAACTGGAAGCACAAGGTTTCTTTCGGGAGAACTCATTTTCTTCGCAGAAGCAGGCAGGCAGTAACTAAAAGGACGGTAACAAGAGTGCTTTTCAGGTAGCTTCCAGACTGCATGAGTGGAGCTTTCAAAATGGGAAAACAAGATTTGTGTCTCAGTCTCACATTTCCAGATTCACACGCAGCATAAGGAGATGTTGATGCTAACAAGTCAAAAGAGATTCACGCTACCCACTGGGGCTTTCCCTAATTCTAATTTTTTCTAGGTCCGATTTTTGCGTGCAGCCAAGTGCCTAAACAAAGGATGCGACATGGAGACTTAGGGGCCTGTGCATCCTCCAAAGACCTGCAGTGTTACACCAAGAACTGTGCTTAAATTGTACTTGGAATGCAAGGCGATCGCCTCCTTGAGGATGCGTGACTCTAAGTGTAAAAGGTGAAAAGGGATTAGAAGCAGAGTGTTTTTCTCAATAGAGTTCAGCTAGGGGAATGAGGTTACATCCATTGCATGGAGGAGTGTCTAGAAGTGTGTTCTGAAACCTGTGGAGAGCTGAGGTAATCTGGCTCTCCCAAGGAAGAGTGCTGTGTGTTGCCTTTCTCTAGCTAACCCAGCAGTGTTCCAAAAGGCCTACGGGGCTGAAGTTTTCAGCTGCCCCTGAGGTTCTTGGCTCTACTCAGTATACTGGTACAGAAACAGGTGCTGAAGCAAGGTCCCTAGGAGTCTTGAAAAGGTTACTACAGTGAAACTAAAGCAGAACACTGAAGAAGGCCTGATGGAGCTGCTCCATACCTCCCGTTTGGCAAGGCAAATCAGGGCCTACTTCGAGGCTAGGACTCACTACCGTTAAACTAAAGGAGAACAGCGAGGAAGGCCTCATGGAGCTGCTGCACGCCTCCCGTTTTGCCAGGATAATCTGGGCATTACTTCGAGGCTAGTGCTCCCCTTGACTTTCACTTTAGTTATAGAGCAGAGCAGGTGAGCTTCCAACTCGGAACTGGAAGCACAAGGTTTCTTTCGGGAGAACTCATTTTCTTCGCTGAAGCAGGCAGGCAGTAACTAAAAGGACAGTAACAACAGTGCTTTTCAGGTAGCTTCGAGACTGCATGAGTGAAGCTTTCAAAATAGGAAAACAAGATTTGTGTCTCAGTCTCACATTTCCAGTTTAACACGCATCATAAGGAGATGTTGATGCTAACAAGTGAAAAGAGATTCACGCTACCCACTGGGGCTTTCCCTAATTCTAATTTTTTCTAGGTCCGATTTTTGCGTGCAGCCAAGTGCCTAAACAAAGGATGCGCCAGGAAACTTAGGGGCCTGTGCATCTTCCAAAGACCTGCAGTGTTACACCAAGAACTGTGCTTAAATTGTACTTGGAATGCCAGGCGACTGCCTCCTTGAGGATGCGTGACTCTAAGTGTAAAAGGTGAAAAGGGATTAGAAGCAGAGTGTTTTTCTAAGTAGAGTTCAGCTAGGGGAATGAGGTTACATCCATTGCATGGAGGAGTGTCTAGAAGTGTGTTCCTGAAAGCTGTGTAGAGCTGAGGTAATCTGGCTCTCCCAAGGAAGAGTGCCGTGTGTTGCCTTTCTCTAGCTAACCCTGCAGTGTTCCAAAAGGCCTACGGGGCTGAAGTTGTTAACTGCCCCTGAGGTTCTTGGCTCTACTCAGTATACTGGTACCGAAACAGGTGCTGAAGCAAGGTCCCTAGGAGTCTTGAAAAGCTTACTACAGTGAAACTAAAGCAGAACACTGAAGAAGGCCTGATGGAGCTGCTCCATACCTCCCGTTTGGCAAGGCAAATCAGGGCCTACTTCGAGGCTAGGACTCACTACCGTTAAACTAAAGGAGAACAGCGAGGAAGGCCTCATGGAGCTGCTGCACGCCTCCCGTTTTGCCAGGTTAATCAGGGCTTTACTTCGAGGCTAGTGCTCCCCTTGACTTTCACTTTAGTTATAGAGCAGAGCAGGTGAGCTTCCAACTAGGAACCGGAAGCACAAGGTTTCTTTCGGGAGAACTCATTTTCTACGCAGAAGCAGGCAGGCAGTAAGTAAAAGGACGGTAACAAGAGTGCTTTTCAAGTAGCTTCAAGACTGCATGAGTGGAGCTTTCAAAGTTGGAAAACAATCTTTGTGCCATCAGTCTCCCATTTCCAGATTGACACGCAGCATAAGGACATGTTGATGCTAACAAGTCAAAAAGATTCACGATACCCACTGGGGCTTTCCCTTATTCAACCTGTTTCTACGACCACTTTTCTGCATGCAGCCAAGTGCCTAAACAAAGGATGCGACATGGAGTCATAGGGGCCTGTGCATCCTCCAAAGACCTGCAGTGTTACACCAAGAACTGTGCTTAAATTGTACTTGGAATGCAAGGCGATCGCCTCCTTGAGGATGCGTGACTCTTAGTGTAAAAGGTGAAAAGGGATTAGAAGCAGAGTGTTTTTCTCAATAGAGTTCAGCTATGGGAATGAGGTTACATCCATTGCATGGAGGAGTGTCTAGAAGTGTGTTCCTGAAACCTGTGTAGAGCTGAGGTAATCTGGCTCTCCCAAGGAAGAGTGCCGTGTGTTGCCTTTCTCTAGCTAACCCAGCAGTGTTCCAAAAGGCCTACGGGGCTGAAGTTTTTAGCCGCCCCTGAGGTTCTTGGCTCTACTCAGTATACTGGTACCGAAACAGGTGCTGAAGCAAGGTCCCTAGGAGTCTTAAAAAGCTTACTACAGTGAAACTAAAGCAGAACACTGAAGAAGGCCTGATGGAGCTGCTCCATACCTCCCGTTTGGCAAGGCAAATCAGGGCCTACTTCGAGGCTAGGACTCACTACCGTTAAACTAAAGGAGAACAGCGAGGAAGGCCTCATGGAGCTGCTGCACGCCTCCCGTTTTGCCAGGATAATCTGGGCATTACTTCGAGGCTAGTGCTCCCCTTGACTTTCACTTTAGTTATAGAGCAGAGCAGGTGAGCTTCCAACTCGGAACTGGAAGCACAAGGTTTCTTTCGGGAGAACTCATTTTCTTCGCTGAAGCAGGCAGGCAGTAACTAAAAGGACAGTAACAACAGTGCTTTTCAGGTAGCTTCGAGACTGCATGAGTGAAGCTTTCAAAATAGGAAAACAAGATTTGTGTCTCAGTCTCACATTTCCAGTTTAACACGCATCATAAGGAGATGTTGATGCTAACAAGTGAAAAGAGATTCACGCTACCCACTGGGGCTTTCCCTAATTCTAATATTTTCTAGGTCCGATTTTTGCGTGCAGCCAAGTGCCTAAACAAAGGATGCGCCAGGAAACTTAGGGGCCTGTGCATCTTCCAAAGACCTGCAGTGTTACACCAAGAACTGTGCTTAAATTGTACTTGGAATGCAAGGCGATCGCCTCCTTGAGGATGCGTGACTCTAAGTGTAAAAGGTGAAAAGGGATTAGAAGCAGAGTGTTTTTCTCAGTAGAGTTCAGCTAGGGAAATGAGGTTACATCCATTGCATGGAGGAGTGTCTAGAAGTGTGTTCCTGAAAGCTGTGTAGAGCTGAGGTAATCTGGCTCTCCCAAGGAAGAGTGCCGTGTGTTGCCTTTCTCTAGCTAACCCTGCAGTGTTCCAAAAGGCCTACGGGGCTGAAGTTGTTAACTGCCCCTGAGGTTCTTGGCTCTACTCAGTATACTGGTACCGAAGCAGGTGCTGAAGCAAGGTCCCTAGGAGTCTTGAAAAGGTTACTACAGTGAAACTAAAGCAGAACACTGAAGAAGGCCTGATGGAGCTGCTCCATACCTCCCGTTTGGCAAGGCAAATCAGGGCCTACTTTGAGGCTAGGACTCACTACCGTTAAACTAAAGGAGAACAGCGAGGAAGGCCTCATGGAGCTGCTGCACGCCTCCCGTTTTGCCAGGATAATCAGGGCATTACTTCGAGGCTAGTGTTCCCTGACTTTCACTTTAGTTATAGAGGAGAGCAGTTGAGCTTCCAACTAGGAACTGGAAGCACAAGGTTTCTTTCGGGAGAACTCATTTTCTTCGCAGAAGCAGGCAGGCAGTAACTAAAAGGACGGTAACAAGAGTGCTTTTCAGGTAGCTTCCAGACTGCATGAGTGGAGCTTTCAAAATGGGAAAACAAAATTTGTGTCTCAGTCTCACATTTCCAGATTCACACGCAGCCTAAGGAGATGTTGATGCTAACAAGTCAAAAGAGATTCACGCTACCCACTGGGGCTTTCCCTAATTCTCATTTTTTCTAGGCCCGATTTTTGCGTGCAGCCAAGTGCTTAAACAAAGGATGCGACATGGAGACTTAGGGGCCTGTGCATCCTCCAAAGACCTGCAGTGTTACACCAAGAACTGTGCTTAAATTGTACTTGGAATGCAAGGCGATCGCCTCCTTGAGGATGCGTGACTCTAAGTGTAAAAGGTGAAAAGGGATTAGAAGCAGAGTGTTTTTCTCAATAGAGTTCAGCTAGGGGAATGAGGTTACATCCACTGCATGGAGGAGTGTCGAGAAGTGTGTTCCTGAAACCTGTGTAGAGCTGAGGTAATCTGGCTCTCCCAAGGAAGAGTGCTGTGTGTTGCCTTTCTCTAGCTAACCCAGCAGTGTTCCAAAAGGCCTACGGGGCTGAAGTTTTCAGCTGCCCCTGAGGTTCTTGGCTCTACTCAGTATACTGGTACAGAAACAGGTGCTGAAGCAAGGTCCCTAGGAGTCTTGAAAAGGTTACTACAGTGAAACTAAAGCAGAACACTGAAGAAGGCCTGATGGAGCTGCTCCATACCTCCCGTTTGGCAAGGCAAATCAGGGCCTACTTCGAGGCTAGGACTCACTACCGTTAAACTAAAGGAGAACAGCGAGGAAGGCCTCATGGAGCTGCTGCACGCCTCCCGTTTTGCCAGGATAATCTGGGCATTACTTCGAGGCTAGTGCTCCCCTTGACTTTCACTTTAGTTATAGAGCAGAGCAGGTGAGCTTCCAACTCGGAACTGGAAGCACAAGGTTTCTTTCGGGAGAACTCATTTTCTTCGCTGAAGCAGGCAGGCAGTAACTAAAAGGACAGTAACAACAGTGCTTTTCAGGTAGCTTCGAGACTGCATGAGTGAAGCTTTCAAAATAGGAAAACAAGATTTGTGTCTCAGTCTCACATTTCCAGTTTAACACGCATCATAAGGAGATGTTGATGCTAACAAGTGAAAAGAGATTCACGCTACCCACTGGGGCTTTCCCTAATTCTAATTTTTTCTAGGTCCGATTTTTGCGTGCAGCCAAGTGCCTAAACAAAGGATGCACCAGGAAACTTAGGGGCCTGTGCATCTTCCAAAGACCTGCAGTGTTACACCAAGAACTGTGCTTAAATTGTACTTGGAATGCAAGGCGACTGCCTCCTTGAGGATGCGTGACTCTAAGTGTAAAAGGTGAAAAGGGATTAGAAGCAGAGTGTTTTTCTAAGTAGAGTTCAGCTAGGGGAATGAGGTTACATCCATTGCATGGAGGAGTGTCTAGAAGTGTGTTCCTGAAAGCTGTGTAGAGCTGAGGTAATCTGGCTCTCCCAAGGAAGAGTGCCGTGTGTTGCCTTTCTCTAGCTAACCCTGCAGTGTTCCAAAAGGCCTACGGGGCTGAAGTTGTTAACTGCCCCTGAGGTTCTTGGCTCTACTCAGTATACTGGTACCGAAGCAGGTGCTGAAGCAAGGTCCCTAGGAGTCTTGAAAAGCTTACTACAGTGAAACTAAAGCAGAACACTGAAGAAGGCCTGATGGAGCTGCTCCATACCTCCCGTTTGGCAAGGCAAATCAGGGCCTACTTCGAGGCTAGGACTCACTACCGTTAAACTAAAGGAGAACAGCGAGGAAGGCCTCATGGAGCTGCTGCACGCCTCCCGTTTTGCCAGGTTAATCAGGGCTTTACTTCGAGGCTAGTGCTCCCCTTGACTTTCACTTTAGTTATAGAGCAGAGCAGGTGAGCTTCCAACTAGGAACTGGAAGCACAAGGTTTCTTTCGGGAGAACTCATTTTCTTCGCTGAAGCAGGCAGGCAGTAACTAAAAGGACAGTAACAACAGTGCTTTTCAGGTAGCTTCGAGACTGCATGAGTGGAGCTTTCAAAATAGGAAAACAAGATTTGTGTCTCAGTCTCACATTTCCAGATTCACACGCAGCATAAGGAGATGTTGATGCTAACAAGTCAAAAGAGATTCACGCTACCCACTGGGGCTTTCCCTAATTCTAATTTTTTCTAGGTCCGATTTTTGCGTGCAGCCAAGTGCCTAAACAAAGGATGCGACATGGAGACTTAGGGGCCTGTGCATCATCCAAAGACCTGCAGTGTTACACCAAGAACTGTGCTTAAATTGTACTTGGAATGCAAGCCGACCACCTCCTGAGGATGCGTGACTCTAAGTGTAATAGGGGAAAAGGGATTAAAAAGAGTGTTCTTCTCAAAAGAGTTCAACTAGGGGAATGAGGTTACATCCATTTAATGGAGGACAGTCTAGAAGTGTGTTCCTTAATCCTGTGTAGAGCTGAGGTAAACTGGCTCTCTCAAGGAAGAGTGCAGTGTGTTGCCTTTCTCTAGCCAACACTGGGGTGTCCCAGAATGCCTACGGGGCTGAAGTTCCTTACCTGACCCTGAGCTTCCTGGCTTTACTCAGTATAATGGTAGCAGAACGGGTGTGCAACAAGGTCCCTAGGAGTGTGGAAAAGCTTACTACCGTGAAACTAAAGCAGAACAGTGAAGAAGGCCTGATGGAGCGTCTCCATACCTCCCGTTTGGCAAGGCAAATCAGGGCCTTACTTCGGGGCTAGGGCTCACGTGGACTTTCACTTTAGATATAGAGCAGAGCAGGGTGAGCTTCCAAGTAGGAAGTGGAAGCACAAGGTTTCGGACGGGAAAACTCAATATCTTCTCAGAACCGTGCAGGCAGTGACTAAAACCCCGGCAACAACAATGCTTTTCAGGTATAAAGGAGGCCGCATGAACAGAGCTTTCCAAATGGGCAAGGAAACCTTGTGCCATCAGTCTCCAAATAGTAAGTTGGTACGCAGCATACACGCAGGACCAGAGCTTCCCGACTCTAGGCAGTTTTCTGATTCCGATATGGGTGCTGAAGCAAGGTCTCTAGGAGTCTTGGAAAACATACTACCATTAAACTAAAGGAGAACAGCGATGAAGGCCTCATGGAGCTGCTGCACGCCTCCTCTTTCGCCAGGATAATCAGGGCATTACTCCGAGGCTAGTGCTCCCCTTGACTTTCACTTCAGTTATAGAGCAGAGCAGGTGAGCTTCCAACTAGGAACCGGAAGCACAAGGTTTCTTTCGGGAGACCTCATTTTCTACGCAGAAGCAGGCAGGCAGTAAGTAAAAGGACGGTAACAAGAGTGCTTTTCAAGTAGCTTCAAGACTGCATGAGTGGAGCTTTCAAAGTTGGAAAACAATCTTTGTGCCATCAGTCTCCCATTTCCAGATTGACACGCAGCATAAGGACATGTTGATGCTAACAAGTCAAAAAGATTCACGATACCCACTGGGGCTTTCCCTTATTCAACCTGTTTCTACGACCACTTTTCTGCATGCAGCCAAGTGCCTAAACAAAGGATGCGACATGGAGACATAGGGGCCTGTGCATCCTCCAAAGACCTGCAGTGTTACACCAAGAACTGTGCTTAAATTGTACTTGGAATGCAAGGCGATCGCCTCCTTGAGGATGCGTGACTCTTAGTGTAAAAGGTGAAAAGGGATTAGAAGCAGAGTGTTTTTCTCAATAGAGTTCAGCTATGGGAATGAGGTTACATCCATTGCATGGAGGAGTGTCTAGAAGTGTGTTCCTGAAACCTGTGTAGAGCTGAGGTAATCTGGCTCTCCCAAGGAAGAGTGCCGTGTGTTGCCTTTCTCTAGCTAACCCAGCAGTGTTCCAAAAGGCCTACGGGGCTGAAGTTTTTAGCCGCCCCTGAGGTTCTTGGCTCTACTCAGTATACTGGTACCGAAACAGGTGCTGAAGCAAGGTCCCTAGGAGTCTTAAAAAGCTTACTACAGTGAAACTAAAGCAGAACACTGAAGAAGGCCTGATGGAGCTGCTCCATACCTCCCGTTTGACAAGGCAATTCAGGGCCTTACTTCGAGGCTAAGGCTCACGTGGACTTTCACTTTAGGTATAGAGCAGAGCAGGGTGAGCTTCCAACTAGGAACTGGAAGCGCAAGGTTTCGTACGGGAAAACTCAATATCTTCTCAGAACCGTGCAGGCAGTGACTAAAACCCCGACAACAACAATGCTTTTCAGGTAGCTTCGAGGCCGCATGAACGGAGCTTTCCTAATGGGAGAAGAAGGCTTGTGCCATCAGTCTACAATTTCTAGGTTGATACGCAGCATCCACGCAGGACCAGAGCTTCCTGTCTCTAGGCAGTTTTCTGATACCGAAACGTGTGCTGAAGCAAGGTTCCTAGGAGTCTTGGAAAGCTTACTACCGTTAAACTAAAGCAGAACTGCCATGAAGGCCTCATGGAGCTGCCTCATGCCTCCTGATTTGCAAGGATAATTAGGGCCTTACTTGGAGGTAACTGCTCACGTTGATTTTCACTTTTGGTATAGAGGAGAGCAGGGTGAGCTTCCAACTAGGAACTGGAAGGACAAGGTTTCTTTGGTGAAAATTCATTTTCTTCTCTGAGCCGGCAGTAACTAAGAGCCTGGTAACAGCAGTGCTTTTCAGGTAGTTTCAAGACTGCATGAGTGGTGCTTTCAAAGTTGGAAACAATCTTTGGGCCATCAGTCTGCCATTTCCAGATGACACGCAGCATAAGTACATGGTGATGCTAACAAGTCAAAAGAGATTCACGATACCCACTGGAGCTTTCCCTAATTCTAATTTTTTCTACGACCGCTTTTTTGCGTGCAGTCAAGTGCCTAAACAAAGGATGCGCGAGGGCGATATAGGGGCCTGTGCATCTTCCAAAGACCTGCAGTGTTACACCAAGAACTGTGCTTAAATTGTACTTGGAATGCAAGCCGACCACCTCCTGAGGATGCGTGACTCTAAGTGTAATAGGGGAAAAGGGATTAAAAAGAGTGTTCTTCTCAAAAGAGTTCAACTAGGGGAATGAGGTTACATCCATTTAATGGAGGACAGTCTAGAAGTGTGTTCCTTAATCCTGTGTAGAGCTGAGGTAAACTGGCTCTCTCAAGGAAGAGTGCAGTGTGTTGCCTTTCTCTAGCCAACACTGGGGTGTCCCAGAAGGCCTACGGGGCTGAAGTTCCTTACCTGACCCTGAGCTTCCTGGCTTTACTCAGTATAATGGTAGCAGAACGGGTGTGCAACAAGGTCCCTAGGAGTGTGGAAAAGCTTACTACCGTGAAACTAAAGCAGAACAGTGAAGAAGGCCTGATGGAGCGTCTCCATACCTCCCGTTTGGCAAGGCAAATCAGGGCCTTACTTCGGGGCTAGGGCTCACGTGGACTTTCACTTTAGATATAGAGCAGAGCAGGGTGAGCTTCCAAGTAGGAAGTGGAAGCACAAGGTTTCGGACGGGAAAACTCAATATCTTCTCAGAACCGTGCAGGCAGTGACTAAAACCCCGGCAACAACAATGCTTTTCAGGTATAAAGGAGGCCGCATGAACAGAGCTTTCCAAATGGGCAAGGAAACCTTGTGCCATCAGTCTCCAAATAGTAAGTTGGTACGCAGCATACACGCAGGACCAGAGCTTCCCGGCTCTAGGCAGTTTTCTGATTGCGATAGGGGTGCTGAAGCAAGGTCTCTAGGAGTCTAGGAAAACTTACTACGGTTAAACTAAAGAACAGCGATGAAGGCCTCATGGAGCTGCTGCACGCCTCCCGTTTTGCCAGGATAATCAGGGCATTACTTCGAGGCTAGTGTTCCCTGACTTTCACTTTAGTTATAGAGGAGAGCAGTTGAGCTTCCAACTAGGAACTGGAAGCACAAGGTTTCTTTCGGGAGAACTCATTTTCTTCGCAGAAGCAGGCAGGCAGTAACTAAAAGGACGGTAACAAGAGTGCTTTTCAGGTAGCTTCCAGACTGCATGAGTGGAGCTTTCAAAATGGGAAAACAAGATTTGTGTCTCAGTCTCACATTTCCAGATTCACACGCAGCATAAGGAGATGTTGATGCTAACAAGTCAAAAGAGATTCACGCTACCCACTGGGGCTTTCCCTAATTCTAATTTTTTCTAGGTCCGATTTTTGCGTGCAGCCAAGTGCCTAAACAAAGGATGCGACATGGAGACTTAGGGGCCTGTGCATCATCCAAAGACCTGCAGTGTTACACCAAGAACTGTGCTTAAATTGTACTTGGAATGCAAGGCGATCGCCTCCTTGAGGATGCGTGACTCTTAGTGTAAAAGGTGAAAAGGGATTAGAAGCAGAGTGTTTTTCTCAATAGAGTTCAGCTAGGGGAATGAGGTTACATCCATTGCATGGAGGAGTGTCTAGAAGTGTGTTCCTGAAACCTGTGTAGAGCTGAGGTAATCTGGCTCTCCCAAGGAAGAGTGCCGTGTGTTGCCTTTCTCTAGCTAACCCAGCAGTGTTCGAAAAGGCCTACGGGGCTGAAGTTGTTAGCCGCCCCTGAGGTTCTTGGCTCTACTCAGTATACTGGTACCGAAACAGGTGCTGAAGCAAGGTCCCTAGGAGTCTTAAAAAGCTTACTACAGTGAAACTAAAGCAGAACACTGAAGAAGGCCTGATGGAGCTGCTCCATACCTCCCTTTTGGCAAGGCAATTCAGGGCCTTACTTCGAGGCTAAGGCTCACGTGGACTTTCACTTTAGGTATAGAGCAGAGCAGGGTGAGCTTCCAACTAGGAACTGGAAGCGCAAGGTTTCGTACGGGAAAACTCAATATCTTCTCAGAACCGTGCAGGCAGTGACTAAAACCCCGACAACAACAATGCTTTTCAGGTAGCTTCGAGGCCGCATGAACGGAGCTTTCCTAATGGGAGAAGAAGGCTTGTGCCATCAGTCTACAATTTCTAGGTTGATACGCAGCATCCACGCAGGACCAGAGCTTCCTGTCTCTAGGCAGTTTTCTGATACCGAAACGTGTGCTGAAGCAAGGTTCCTAGGAGTCTTGGAAAGCTTACTACCGTTAAACTAAAGCAGAACTGCCATGAAGGCCTCATGGAGCTGCCTCATGCCTCCTGATTTGCAAGGATAATTAGGGCCTTACTTGGAGGTAACTGCTCACGTTGATTTTCACTTTTGGTATAGAGGAGAGCAGGGTGAGCTTCCAACTAGGAACTGGAAGGACAAGGTTTCTTTGGTGAAAATTCATTTTCTTCTCTGAGCCGGCAGTAACTAAGAGCCTGGTAACAGCAGTGCTTTTCAGGTAGTTTCAAGACTGCATGAGTGGTGCTTTCAAAGTTGGAAACAATCTTTGGGCCATCAGTCTGCCATTTCCAGATGACACGCAGCATAAGTACATGGTGATGCTAACAAGTCAAAAGAGATTCACGATACCCACTGGAGCTTTCCCTAATTCTAATTTTTTCTACGACCGCTTTTTTGCGTGCAGTCAAGTGCCTAAACAAAGGATGCGCGAGGGCGATATAGGGGCCTGTGCTTCTTCCAAAGTCCTGCCGTGTTATACCAAGAACTGTGCTTAAATTGTACTTGGAATGCAAGCCGACCACCTCCTGAGGATGCGTGACTCTAAGTGTAATAGGGGAAAAGGGATTAAAAAGAGTGTTCTTCTCAAAAGAGTTCAACTAGGGGAATGAGGTTACATCCATTTAATGGAGGACAGTCTAGAAGTGTGTTCCTTAATCCTGTGTAGAGCTGAGGTAAACTGGCTCTCTCAAGGAAGAGTGCAGTGTGTTGCCTTTCTCTAGCCAACACTGGGGTGTCCCAAAAGGCCTACGGGGCTGAAGTTCCTTACCTGACCCTGAGCTTCCTGGCTTTACTCAGTATAATGGTAGCAGAACGGGTGTGCAACAAGGTCCCTAGGAGTGTGGAAAAGCTTACTACCGTGAAACTAAAGAAGAACAGTGAAGAAGGCCTGATGGAGCGTCTCCATACCTCCCGTTTGGCAAGGCAAATCAGGGCCTTACTTCGGGGCTAGGGCTCACGTGCACTTTCACTTTAGATATAGAGCAGAGCAGGGTGAGCTACCAAGTAGGAAGTGGAAGCACAAGGTTTCGGACGGGAAAACTCAATATCTTCTCAGAACCGTGCAGGCAGTGACTAAAACCACGGCAACAACAATGCTTTTCAGGTATAAAGGAGGCCGCATGAACAGAGCTTTCCAAATGGGCAAAGAAACCTTGTGCCATCAGTCTCCAAATAGTAAGTTGGTACGCAGCATACACGCAGGACCAGAGCTTCCCGGCTCTAGGCAGTTTTCTGATTGCGATAGGGGTGCTGAAGCAAGGTCTCTAGGAGTCTAGGAAAACTTACTACGGTTAAACTAAAGAACAGCGATGAAGGCCTCATGGAGCTGCTGCACGCCTCCCGTTTTGCCAGGATAATCAGGGCATTACTTCGAGGCTAGTGTTCCCTGACTTTCACTTTAGTTATAGAGGAGAGCAGTTGAGCTTCCAACTAGGAACTGGAAGCACAAGGTTTCTTTCGAGAGAACTCATTTTCTTCGCAGAAGCAGGCAGGCAGTAACTAAAAGGACGGTAACAAGAGTGCTTTTCAGGTAGCTTCCAGACTGCATGAGTGGAGCTTTCAAAATGGGAAAACAAGATTTGTGTCTCAGTCTCACATTTCCAGATTCACACGCAGCATAAGGAGATGTTGATGCTAACAAGTCAAAAGAGATTCACGCTACCCACTGGGGCTTTCACTAATTCTAATTTTTTCTAGGTCCGATTTTTGCGTGCAGCCAAGTGCCTAAACAAAGGATGCGCCAGGAAACTTAGGGGCCTGTGCATCTTCCAAAGACCTGCAGTGTTACACCAAGAACTGTGCTTAAATTGTACTTGGAATGCAAGGCGACTGCCTCCTTGAGGATGCGTGACTCTAAGTGTAAAAGGTGAAAAGGGATTAGAAGCAGAGTGTTTTTCTCAATAGAGTTATGCTAGGCGAATGAGGTTACATCCATTGCATGGAGGAGTGTCTAGAAGTGTGTTCCTGAAAGCTGTGTAGAGCTGAGGTAATCTGGCTCTCCCAAGGAAGAGTGCCGTGTGTTGCCTTTCTCTAGCTAACCCTGCAGTGTTCCAAAAGGCCTACGGGGCTGAAGTTGTTAACTGCCCCTAATGTTCTTGGCTCTACTCAGTATACTGGTACCGAAACAGGTGCTGAAGCAAGGTCCCTAGGAGTCTTGAAAAGCTTACTACAGTGAAACTAAAGCAGAACACTGAAGAAGGCCTGATGGAGCTGCTCCATACCTCCCGTTTGGCAAGGCAAATCAGGGCCTACTTCGAGGCTAGGACTCACTACCGTTAAACTAAAGGAGAACAGCGAGGAAGGCCTCATGGAGCTGCTGCACGCCTCCCGTTTTGCCAGGTTAATCAGGGCTTTACTTCGAGGCTAGTGCTCCCCTTGACTTTCACTTTAGTTATAGAGCAGAGCAGGTGAGCTTCCAACTAGGATTTGGAAGCACAAGGTTTCTTTCGGGAGAACTCATTTTCTTCGCAGAAGCAGGCAGGCAGTAACTAAAAGGACAGTAACAACAGTGCTTTTCAGGTAGCTTCGAGACTGCATGAGTGGAGCTTTCAAAATGGGAAAACAAGATTTGTGTCTCAGTCTCACATTTCCAGATTCACACGCAGCATAAGGAGATGTTGATGCTAACAAGTCTAAAGAGATTCACGAAACCCACTGGGGCTTTCCCGTATTCAACCTTTTTCTACGACCACTTTTCTGCATGCAGCCAAGTGCCTAAACAAAGGATGCGACATGGAGACTTAGGGGCCTGTGCATCTTCCAAAGACCTGCAGTGTTACACCAAGAACTGTGCTTAAATTGTACTTGGAATGCAAGGCGACCCCCTCCTTGAGGATACGTGACTAAGTGTAAATGGTGAAAAGGGATTAGAAGCAGAGTGTTTTTATCAATAGAGTTCAGCTAGGGGAATGAGGTTACATCCATTGCATGGAGGACAGTCTAGAATTATGTTCCTGAAACCTGTGTAGAGCTGAGGTAATCTGGCTCTCCCAAGGAAGAGTTCTATGTGTTGCCTTTCTCTAGCCAACACTGGAGTGTTCCAAAAGGCCTACGGGGCTGAAGTTGTTAGCTGCCCCTGAGGTTCTTGGCTCTACTCAGTATACTGGTACCGAAACAGGTGCTGAAGCAAGGTCCCTAGGAGTCTTGAAAAGCTTACTACAGTGAAACTAAAGCAGTGCACTGAAGAAGGCCTGATGGAGCTGCTCCATAACTCCCGTTTGGCAAGGCAAATCAGGGCCTACTTCGAGGCTAGGACTCACTACCGTTAAACTAAAGGAGAACAGCGATGAAGGCCTCATGGAGCTGCTGCACGCCTTCCGTTTTGCCAGGATAATCAGGGCATTACTTCGAGGCTAGTGCTCCCCTTGACTTTCACTTTAGTTATAGAGCAGAGCAGGTGAGCTTCCAACTAGGAACTGGAAGCACGAGGTTTCTTTCGGGAGAACTCATTTTCTTCCCTGAAGCAGGCAGGCAGTAACTAAAAGGACAGTAACAACAGTGCTTTTCAGGTAGCTTCGAGACTGCATGAGTGAAGCTTTCAAAATAGGAAAACAAGATTTGTGTCTCAGTCTCACATTTCCAGATTCACACGCAGCATAAGGAGATGTTGATGCTAACAAGTGAAAAGAGATTCACGCTACCCACTGGGGCTTTCCCTAATTCTAATTTTTTCTAGGTCCGATTTTTGCGTGCAGCCAAGTGCCTAAACAAAGGATGCGACATGGAGACTTAGGGGCCTGTGCATCTTCCAAAGACCTGCAGTGTTACACCAAGAACTGTGCTTAAATTGTACTTGGAATGCAAGGCGACTGCCTCCTTGAGGATGCGTGACTCTAAGTGTAAAAGGTGAAAAGGGATTAGAAGCAGAGTATTTTTCTCAGTAGAGTTCAGCTAGGGGAATGAGGTTACATCCATTGCATGGAGGAGTGTCTAGAAGTGTGTTCCTGAAACCTGTGTAGAGCTGAGGTAATCTGGCTCTCCCAAGGAAGAGTGCCGTGTGTTGCCTTTCTCTAGCTAACCCTGCAGTGTTCCAAAAGGCCTACGGGGCTGAAGTTGTTAACTGCCCCTGGGGTTCTTGGCTCTACTCAGTATACTGGTACCGAAGCAGGTGCTGAAGCAAGGTCCCTAGGAGTCTTGAAAAGCTTACTACAGTGAAACTAAAGCAGAACACTGAAGAAGGCCTGATGGAGCTGCTCCATACCTCCCTTTTGGCAAGGCAATTCAGGGCCTTACTTCGAGGCTAAGGCTCACGTGGACTTTCACTTTAGGTATAGAGCAGAGCAGGGTGAGCTTCCAACTAGGAACTGGAAGCGCAAGGTTTCGTACGAAAAAACTCCATATCTTCTCAAAACCATGCAGGCAGTGACTAAAACCCCGGCAACAACAATGCTTTTCAGGTATAAAGGAGGCCGCATGAACAGAGCTTTCCAAATGGGCAAAGAAGCCTTGTGCCATCAGTCTCCAAATAGTAAGTTGGTACGCAGCATACACGCATGACCAGAGCTTCCCGACTCTAGGCAGTTTTCTGATTCCGATATGGGTGCTGAAGCAAGGTCTCTAGGAGTCTTGGAAAACATACTACCATTAAACTAAAGGAGAACAGCGATGAAGGCCTCATGGAGCTGCTGCACGCCTCCTCTTTCGCCAGGATAATCAGGGCATTACTTCGAGGCTAGTGCTCCCCTTGACTTTCACTTCAGTTATAGAGCAGAGCAGGTGAGCTTCCAACTAGGAACCGGAAGCACAAGGTTTCTTTCGGGAGAACTCATTTTCTACGCAGAAGCAGGCAGGCAGTAAGTAAAAGGACGGTAACAAGAGTGCTTTTCAAGTAGCTTCAAGACTGCATGAGTGGAGCTTTCAAAGTTGGAAAACAATCTTTGTGCCATCAGTCTCCCATTTCCAGATTGACACGCAGCATAAGGACATGTTGATGCTAACAAGTCAAAAAGATTCACGATACCCACTGGGGCTTTCCCTTATTCAACCTGTTTCTACGACCACTTTTCTGCATGCAGCCAAGTGCCTAAACAAAGGATGCGACATGGAGACATAGGGGCCTGTGCATCCTCCAAAGACCTGCAGTGTTACACCAAGAACTGTGCTTAAATTGTACTTGGAATGCAAGGCGATCGCCTCCTTGAGGATGCGTGACTCTTAGTGTAAAAGGTGAAAAGGGATTAGAAGCAGAGTGTTTTTCTCAATAGAGTTCAGCTATGGGAATGAGGTTACATCCATTGCATGGAGGAGTGTCTAGAAGTGTGTTCCTGAAACCTGTGTAGAGCTGAGGTAATCTGGCTCTCCCAAGGAAGAGTGCCGTGTGTTGCCTTTCTCTAGCTAACCCAGCAGTGTTCCAAAAGGCCTACGGGGCTGAAGTTTTTAGCCGCCCCTGAGGTTCTTGGCTCTACTCAGTATACTGCTACCGAAACAGGTGCTGAAGCAAGGTCCCTAGGAGTCTTAAAAAGCTTACTACAGTGAAACTAAAGCAGAACACTGAAGAAGGCCTGATGGAGCTGCTCCATACCTCCCGTTTGACAAGGCAATTCAGGGCCTTACTTCGAGGCTAAGGCTCACGTGGACTTTCACTTTAGGTATAGAGCAGAGCAGGGTGAGCTTCCAACTAGGAACTGGAAGCGCAAGGTTTCGTACGGGAAAACTCAATATCTTCTCAGAACCGTGCAGGCAGTGACTAAAACCCCGACAACAACAATGCTTTTCATGTAGCTTCGAGGCCGCATGAACGGAGCTTTCCTAATGGGAGAAGAAGGCTTGTGCCATCAGTCTACAATTTCTAGGTTGATACGCAGCATCCACGCAGGACCAGAGCTTCCTGTCTCTAGGCAGTTTTCTGATACCGAAACGTGTGCTGAAGCAAGGTTCCTAGGAGTCTTGGAAAGCTTACTACCGTTAAACTAAAGCAGAACTGCCATGAAGGCCTCATGGAGCTGCCTCATGCCTCCTGATTTGCAAGGATAATTAGGGCCTTACTTGGAGGTAACTGCTCACGTTGATTTTCACTTTTGGTATAGAGGAGAGCAGGGTGAGCTTCCAACTAGGAACTGGAAGGACAAGGTTTCTTTGGTGAAAATTCATTTTCTTCTCTGAGCCGGCAGTAACTAAGAGCCTGGTAACAGCAGTGCTTTTCAGGTAGTTTCAAGACTGCATGAGTGGTGCTTTCAAAGTTGGAAACAATCTTTGGGCCATCAGTCTGCCATTTCCAGATGACACGCAGCATAAGTACATGGTGATGCTAACAAGTCAAAAGAGATTCACGATACCCACTGGAGCTTTCCCTAATTCTAATTTTTTCTACGACCGCTTTTTTGCGTGCAGTCAAGTGCCTAAACAAAGGATGCGCGAGGGCGATATAGGGGCCTGTGCTTCTTCCAAAGTCCTGCCGTGTTATACCAAGAACTGTGCTTAAATTGTACTTGGAATGCAAGCCGACCACCTCCTGAGGATGCGTGACTCTAAGTGTAATAGGGGAAAAGGGATTAAAAAGAGTGTTCTTCTCAAAAGAGTTCAACTAGGGGAATGAGGTTACATCCATTTAATGGAGGACAGTCTAGAAGTGTGTTCCTTAATCCTGTGTAGAGCTGAGGTAAACTGGCTCTCTCAAGGAAGAGTGCAGTGTGTTGCCTTTCTCTAGCCAACACTGGGGTGTCCCAGAAGGCCTACGGGGCTGAAGTTCCTTACCTGACCCTGAGCTTCCTGGCTTTACTCAGTATAATGGTAGCAGAACGGGTGTGCAACAAGGTCCCTAGAAGTGTGGAAAAGCTTACTACCGAGAAACTAAAGCAGAACAGTGAAGAAGGCCTGATGGAGCGTCTCCATACCTCCCGTTTGGCAAGGCAAATCAGGGCCTTACTTCGGGGCTAGGGCTCACGTGGACTTTCACTTTAGATATAGAGCAGAGCAGGGTGAGCTTCCAAGTAGGAAGTGGAAGCACAAGGTTTCGGACGGGAAAACTCAATATCTTCTCAGAACCGTGCAGGCAGTGACTAAAACCCCGGCAACAACAATGCTTTTCAGGTATAAAGGAGGCCGCATGAACAGAGCTTTCCAAACGGGCAAGGAAATCTTGTGCCATCAGTCTCCAAATAGTAAGTTGGTACGCAGCATACACGCAGGACCAGAGCTTCCCGGCTCTAGGCAGTTTTCTGATTGCGATAGGGGTGCTGAAGCAAGGTCTCTAGGAGTCTAGGAAAACTTACTACGGTTAAACTAAAGAACAGCGATGAAGGCCTCATGGAGCTGCTGCACGCCTCCCGTTTTGCCAGGATAATCAGGGCATTACTTCGAGGCTAGTGTTCCCTGACTTTCACTTTAGTTATAGAGGAGAGCAGGTGAGCTTCCAACTAGGAACTGGAAGCACAAGGTTTCTTTCGGGAGAACTCATTTTCTTCGCAGAAGCAGGCAGGCAGTAACTAAAAGGACGGTAACAAGAGTGCTTTTCAGGTAGCTTCCAGACTGCATGAGTGGAGCTTTCAAAATGGGAAAACAAAATTTGTGTCTCAGTCTCACATTTCCAGATTCACACGCAGCATAAGGAGATGTTGATGCTAACAAGTGAAAAGAGATTCACGCTACCCACTGGGGCTTTCCCTAATTCTAATTTTTTCTAGGTCCGATTTTTGCGTGCAGCCAAGTGCCTAAACAAAGGATGCGACATGGAGACTTAGGGGCCTGTGCATCTTCCAAAGACCTGCAGTGTTACACCAAGAACTGTGCTTAAATTGTACTTGGAATGCAAGGCGACTGCCTCCTTGAGGATGCGTGACTCTAAGTGTAAAAGGTGAAAAGGGATTAGAAGCAGAGTATTTTTCTCAGTAGAGTTCAGCTAGGGGAATGAGGTTACATCCATTGCATGGAGGAGTGTCTAGAAGTGTGTTCCTGAAACCTGTGTAGAGCTGAGGTAATCTGGCTCTCCCAAGGAAGAGTGCCGTGTGTTGCCTTTCTCTAGCTAACCCTGCAGTGTTCCAAAAGGCCTACGGGGCTGAAGTTGTTAACTTCCCCTGGGGTTCTTGGCTCTACTCAGTATACTGGTACCGAAGCAGGTGCTGAAGCAAGGTCCCTAGGAGTCTTGAAAAGCTTACTACAGTGAAACTAAAGCAGAACACTGAAGAAGGCCTGATGGAGCTGCTCCATACCTCCCTTTTGGCAAGGCAATTCAGGGCCTTACTTCGAGGCTAAGGCTCACGTGGACTTTCACTTTAGGTATAGAGCAGAGCAGGGTGAGCTTCCAACTAGGAACTGGAAGCGCAAGGTTTCGTACGAAAAAACTCCATATCTTCTCAAAACCATGCAGGCAGTGACTAAAACCCCGGCAACAACAATGCTTTTCAGGTATAAAGGAGGCCGCATGAACAGAGCTTTCCAAATGGGCAAAGAAGCCTTGTGTCATCAGTCTCCAAATAGTAAGTTGGTACGCAGCATACACGCATGACCAGAGCTTCCCGACTCTAGGCAGTTTTCTGATTCCGATATGGGTGCTGAAGCAAGGTCTCTAGGAGTCTTGGAAAACATACTACCATTAAACTAAAGGAGAACAGCGATGAAGGCCTCATGGAGCTGCTGCACGCCTCCTCTTTCGCCAGGATAATCAGGGCATTACTTCGAGGCTAGTGCTCCCCTTGACTTTCACTTCAGTTATAGAGCAGAGCAGGTGAGCTTCCAACTAGGAACCGGAAGCACAAGGTTTCTTTCGGGAGAACTCATTTTCTACGCAGAAGCAGGCAGGCAGTAAGTAAAAGGACGGTAACAAGAGTGCTTTTCAAGTAGCTTCAAGACTGCATGAGTGGAGCTTTCAAAGTTGGAAAACAATCTTTGTGCCATCAGTCTCCCATTTCCAGATTGACACGCAGCATAAGGACATGTTGATGCTAACAAGTCAAAAAGATTCACGATACCCACTGGGGCTTTCCCTTATTCAACCTGTTTCTACGACCACTTTTCTGCATGCAGCCAAGTGCCTAAACAAAGGATGCGACATGGAGACATAGGGGCCTGTGCATCCTCCAAAGACCTGCAGTGTTACACCAAGAACTGTGCTTAAATTGTACTTGGAATGCAAGGCGATCGCCTCCTTGAGGATGCGTGACTCTTAGTGTAAAAGGTGAAAAGGGATTAGAAGCAGAGTGTTTTTCTCAATAGAGTTCAGCTATGGGAATGAGGTTACATCCATTGCATGGAGGAGTGTCTAGAAGTGTGTTCCTGAAACCTGTGTAGAGCTGAGGTAATCTGGCTCTCCCAAGGAAGAGTGCCGTGTGTTGCCTTTCTCTAGCTAACCCAGCAGTGTTCCAAAAGGCCTACGGGGCTGAAGTTTTTAGCCGCCCCTGAGGTTCTTGGCTCTACTCAGTATACTGGTACCGAAACAGGTGCTGAAGCAAGGTCCCTAGGAGTCTTAAAAAGCTTACTACAGTGAAACTAAAGCAGAACACTGAAGAAGGCCTGATGGAGCTGCTCCATACCTCCCGTTTGACAAGGCAATTCAGGGCCTTACTTCGAGGCTAAGGCTCACGTGGACTTTCACTTTAGGTATAGAGCAGAGCAGGGTGAGCTTCCAACTAGGAACTGGAAGCGCAAGGTTTCGTACGGGAAAACTCAATATCTTCTCAGAACCGTGCAGGCAGTGACTAAAACCCCGACAACAACAATGCTTTTCATGTAGCTTCGAGGCCGCATGAACGGAGCTTTCCTAATGGGAGAAGAAGGCTTGTGCCATCAGTCTACAATTTCTAGGTTGATACGCAGCATCCACGCAGGACCAGAGCTTCCTGTCTCTAGGCAGTTTTCTGATACCGAAACGTGTGCTGAAGCAAGGTTCCTAGGAGTCTTGGAAAGCTTACTACCGTTAAACTAAAGCAGAACTGCCATGAAGGCCTCATGGAGCTGCCTCATGCCTCCTGATTTGCAAGGATAATTAGGGCCTTACTTGGAGGTAACTGCTCACGTTGATTTTCACTTTTGGTATAGAGGAGAGCAGGGTGAGCTTCCAACTAGGAACTGGAAGGACAAGGTTTCTTTGGTGAAAATTCATTTTCTTCTCTGAGCCGGCAGTAACTAAGAGCCTGGTAACAGCAGTGCTTTTCAGGTAGTTTCAAGACTGCATGAGTGGTGCTTTCAAAGTTGGAAACAATCTTTGGGCCATCAGTCTGCCATTTCCAGATGACACGCAGCATAAGTACATGGTGATGCTAACAAGTCAAAAGAGATTCACGATACCCACTGGAGCTTTCCCTAATTCTAATTTTTTCTACGACCGCTTTTTTGCGTGCAGTCAAGTGCCTAAACAAAGGATGCGCGAGGGCGATATAGGGGCCTGTGCTTCTTCCAAAGTCCTGCCGTGTTATACCAAGAACTGTGCTTAAATTGTACTTGGAATGCAAGCCGACCACCTCCTGAGGATGCGTGACTCTAAGTGTAATAGGGGAAAAGGGATTAAAAAGAGTGTTCTTCTCAAAAGAGTTCAACTAGGGGAATGAGGTTACATCCATTTAATGGAGGACAGTCTAGAAGTGTGTTCCTTAATCCTGTGTAGAGCTGAGGTAAACTGGCTCTCTCAAGGAAGAGTGCAGTGTGTTGCCTTTCTCTAGCCAACACTGGGGTGTCCCAGAAGGCCTACGGGGCTGAAGTTCCTTACCTGACCCTGAGCTTCCTGGCTTTACTCAGTATAATGGTAGCAGAACGGGTGTGCAACAAGGTCCCTAGAAGTGTGGAAAAGCTTACTACCGTGAAACTAAAGCAGAACAGTGAAGAAGGCCTGATGGAGCGTCTCCATACCTCCCGTTTGGCAAGGCAAATCAGGGCCTTACTTCGGGGCTAGGGCTCACGTGGACTTTCACTTTAGATATAGAGCAGAGCAGGGTGAGCTTCCAAGTAGGAAGTGGAAGCACAAGGTTTCGGACGGGAAAACTCAATATCTTCTCAGAACCGTGCAGGCAGTGACTAAAACCCCGGCAACAACAATGCTTTTCAGGTATAAAGGAGGCCGCATGAACAGAGCTTTCCAAACGGGCAAGGAAATCTTGTGCCATCAGTCTCCAAATAGTAAGTTGGTACGCAGCATACACGCAGGACCAGAGCTTCCCGGCTCTAGGCAGTTTTCTGATTGCGATAGGGGTGCTGAAGCAAGGTCTCTAGGAGTCTAGGAAAACTTACTACGGTTAAACTAAAGAACAGCGATGAAGGCCTCATGGAGCTGCTGCACGCCTCCCGTTTTGCCAGGATAATCAGGGCATTACTTCGAGGCTAGTGTTCCCTGACTTTCACTTTAGTTATAGAGGAGAGCAGTTGAGCTTCCAACTAGGAACTGGAAGCACAAGGTTTCTTTCGGGAGAACTCATTTTCTTCGCAGAAGCAGGCAGGCAGTAACTAAAAGGACGGTAACAAGAGTGCTTTTCAGGTAGCTTCCAGACTGCATGAGTGGAGCTTTCAAAATGGGAAAACAAAATTTGTGTCTCAGTCTCACATTTCCAGATTCACACGCAGCATAAGGAGATGTTGATGCTAACAAGTCAAAAGAGATTCACGCTACCCACTGGGGCTTTCCCTAATTCTAATTTTTTCTAGGTCCGATTTTTGCGTGCAGCCAAGTGCCTAAACAAAGGATGCGACATGGAGACTTAGGGGTCTGTGCATCATCCAAAGACCTGCAGTGTTACACCAAGAACTGTGCTTAAATTGTACTTGGAATGCAAGGCGATCGCCTCCTTGAGGATGCGTGACTCTAAGTGTAAAAGGTGAAAAGGGATTAGAAGCAGAGTGTTTTTCTCAATAGAGTTCAGCTAGGGGAATGAGGTTACATCCATTGCATGGAGGAGTGTCTAGAAGTGTGTTCCTGAAACCTGTGTAGAGCTGAGGTAATCTGGCTCTGCCAAGGAAGAGTGCCGTGTGTTGCCTTTCTCTAGCCAACACTGGAGTGTTCCAAAAGGCCTAGGGGGCTGAAGTTGTTAGCTGCCCCTGAGGTTCTTGGCTCTACTCAGTATACTGGTACCGAAACAGGTGCAGAAACAAGGTCCCTAGGAGTCTTGAAAAGCTTACTACAGTGAAACTAAAGCAGAACACTGAAGAAGGCCTGATGGAGCTGCTCCATACCTCCCGTTTGGCAAGGCAAATCAGGGCCTACTTCGAGGCTAGGACTCACTACCGTTAAACTAAAGGAGAACAGCGAGGAAGGCCTCATGGAGCTGCTGCACGCCTCCCGTTTTGCCATGATAATCTGGGCATTACTTCGAGGCTAGTGCTCCCCTTGACTTTCACTTTAGTTATAGAGCAGAGCAGGTGAGCTTCCAACTAGGAACTGGAAGCACAAGGTTTCTATCGGGAGAACTCATTTTCTTCGCAGAAGCAGGCAGGCAGTAACTAAAAGGACAGTAACAACAGTGCTTTTCAGGTAGCTTCCAGACTGCATGAGTGGAGCTTTCAAAATAGGAAAACAAGATTTGTGTCTCAGTCTCACATTTCCAGATTCACACGCAGCATAAGGAGATGTTGATGCTAACAAGTCAAAAGAGATTCACGATACCCACTGGAGCTTTCCCTAATTCTAATTTTTTCTACGACCGCTTTTTTGCGTGCAGTCAAGTGCCTAAACAAAGGATGCGCGAGGGCGATATAGGGGCCTGTGCTTCTTCCAAAGTCCTGCCGTGTTATACCAAGAACTGTGCTTAAATTGTACTTGGAATGCAAGCCGACCACCTCCTGAGGATGCGTGACTCTAAGTGTAATAGGGGAAAAGGGATTAAAAAGAGTGTTCTTCTCAAAAGAGTTCAACTAGGGGAATGAGGTTACATCCATTTAATGGAGGACAGTCTAGAAGTGTGTTCCTTAATCCTGTGTAGAGCTGAGGTAAACTGGCTCTCTCAAGGAAGAGTGCAGTGTGTTGCCTTTCTCTAGCCAACACTGGGGTGTCCCAGAAGGCCTACGGGGCTGAAGTTCCTTACCTGACCCTGAGCTTCCTGGCTTTACTCAGTATAATGGTAGCAGAACGGGTGTGCAACAAGGTCCCTAGAAGTGTGGAAAAGCTTACTACCGAGAAACTAAAGCAGAACAGTGAAGAAGGCCTGATGGAGCGTCTCCATACCTCCCGTTTGGCAAGGCAAATCAGGGCCTTACTTCGGGGCTAGGGCTCACGTGGACTTTCACTTTAGATATAGAGCAGAGCAGGGTGAGCTTCCAAGTAGGAAGTGGAAGCACAAGGTTTCGGACGGGAAAACTCAATATCTTCTCAGAACCGTGCAGGCAGTGACTAAAACCCCGGCAACAACAATGCTTTTCAGGTATAAAGGAGGCCGCATGAACAGAGCTTTCCAAACGGGCAAGGAAATCTTGTGCCATCAGTCTCCAAATAGTAAGTTGGTACGCAGCATACACGCAGGACCAGAGCTTCCCGGCTCTAGGCAGTTTTCTGATTGCGATAGGGGTGCTGAAGCAAGGTCTCTAGGAGTCTAGGAAAACTTACTACGGTTAAACTAAAGAACAGCGATGAAGGCCTCATGGAGCTGCTGCACGCCTCCCGTTTTGCCAGGATAATCAGGGCATTACTTCGAGGCTAGTGTTCCCTGACTTTCACTTTAGTTATAGAGGAGAGCAGGTGAGCTTCCAACTAGGAACTGGAAGCACAAGGTTTCTTTCGGGAGAACTCATTTTCTTCGCAGAAGCAGGCAGGCAGTAACTAAAAGGACGGTAACAAGAGTGCTTTTCAGGTAGCTTCCAGACTGCATGAGTGGAGCTTTCAAAATGGGAAAACAAAATTTGTGTCTCAGTCTCACATTTCCAGATTCACACGCAGCATAAGGAGATGTTGATGCTAACAAGTCAAAAGAGATTCACGCTACCCACTGGGGCTTTCCCTAATTCTAATTTTTTCTAGGTCCGATTTTTGCGTGCAGCCAAGTGCCTAAACAAAGGATGCGACATGGAGACTTAGGGGTCTGTGCATCATCCAAAGACCTGCAGTGTTACACCAAGAACTGTGCTTAAATTGTACTTGGAATGCAAGGCGATCGCCTCCTTGAGGATGCGTGACTCTAAGTGTAAAAGGTGAAAAGGGATTAGAAGCAGAGTGTTTTTCTCAATAGAGTTCAGCTAGGGGAATGAGGTTACATCCATTGCATGGAGGAGTGTCTAGAAGTGTGTTCCTGAAACCTGTGTAGAGCTGAGGTAATCTGGCTCTGCCAAGGAAGAGTGCCGTGTGTTGCCTTTCTCTAGCCAACACTGGAGTGTTCCAAAAGGCCTAGGGGGCTGAAGTTGTTAGCTGCCCCTGAGGTTCTTGGCTCTACTCAGTATACTGGTACCGAAACAGGTGCAGAAACAAGGTCCCTAGGAGTCTTGAAAAGCTTACTACAGTGAAACTAAAGCAGAACACTGAAGAAGGCCTGATGGAGCTGCTCCATACCTCCCGTTTGGCAAGGCAAATCAGGGCCTACTTCGAGGCTAGGACTCACTACCGTTAAACTAAAGGAGAACAGCGAGGAAGGCCTCATGGAGCTGCTGCACGCCTCCCGTTTTGCCATGATAATCTGGGCATTACTTCGAGGCTAGTGCTCCCCTTGACTTTCACTTTAGTTATAGAGCAGAGCAGGTGAGCTTCCAACTAGGAACTGGAAGCACAAGGTTTCTATCGGGAGAACTCATTTTCTTCGCAGAAGCAGGCAGGCAGTAACTAAAAGGACAGTAACAACAGTGCTTTTCAGGTAGCTTCCAGACTGCATGAGTGGAGCTTTCAAAATAGGAAAACAAGATTTGTGTCTCAGTCTCACATTTCCAGATTCACACGCAGCATAAGGAGATGTTGATGCTAACAAGTCAAAAGAGATTCACGATACCCACTGGAGCTTTCCCTAATTCTAATTTTTTCTACGACCGCTTTTTTGCGTGCAGTCAAGTGCCTAAACAAAGGATGCGCGAGGGCGATATAGGGGCCTGTGCTTCTTCCAAAGTCCTGCCGTGTTATACCAAGAACTGTGCTTAAATTGTACTTGGAATGCAAGCCGACCACCTCCTGAGGATGCGTGACTCTAAGTGTAATAGGGGAAAAGGGATTAAAAAGAGTGTTCTTCTCAAAAGAGTTCAACTAGGGGAATGAGGTTACATCCATTTAATGGAGGACAGTCTAGAAGTGTGTTCCTTAATCCTGTGTAGAGCTGAGGTAAACTGGCTCTCTCAAGGAAGAGTGCAGTGTGTTGCCTTTCTCTAGCCAACACTGGGGTGTCCCAGAAGGCCTACGGGGCTGAAGTTCCTTACCTGACCCTGAGCTTCCTGGCTTTACTCAGTATAATGGTAGCAGAACGGGTGTGCAACAAGGTCCCTAGAAGTGTGGAAAAGCTTACTACCGAGAAACTAAAGCAGAACAGTGAAGAAGGCCTGATGGAGCGTCTCCATACCTCCCGTTTGGCAAGGCAAATCAGGGCCTTACTTCGGGGCTAGGGCTCACGTGGACTTTCACTTTAGATATAGAGCAGAGCAGGGTGAGCTTCCAAGTAGGAAGTGGAAGCACAAGGTTTCGGACGGGAAAACTCAATATCTTCTCAGAACCGTGCAGGCAGTGACTAAAACCCCGGCAACAACAATGCTTTTCAGGTATAAAGGAGGCCGCATGAACAGAGCTTTCCAAACGGGCAAGGAAATCTTGTGCCATCAGTCTCCAAATAGTAAGTTGGTACGCAGCATACACGCAGGACCAGAGCTTCCCGGCTCTAGGCAGTTTTCTGATTGCGATAGGGGTGCTGAAGCAAGGTCTCTAGGAGTCTAGGAAAACTTACTACGGTTAAACTAAAGAACAGCGATGAAGGCCTCATGGAGCTGCTGCACGCCTCCCGTTTTGCCAGGATAATCAGGGCATTACTTCGAGGCTAGTGTTCCCTGACTTTCACTTTAGTTATAGAGGAGAGCAGGTGAGCTTCCAACTAGGAACTGGAAGCACAAGGTTTCTTTCGGGAGAACTCATTTTCTTCGCAGAAGCAGGCAGGCAGTAACTAAAAGGACGGTAACAAGAGTGCTTTTCAGGTAGCTTCCAGACTGCATGAGTGGAGCTTTCAAAATGGGAAAACAAAATTTGTGTCTCAGTCTCACATTTCCAGATTCACACGCAGCATAAGGAGATGTTGATGCTAACAAGTCAAAAGAGATTCACGCTACCCACTGGGGCTTTCCCTAATTCTAATTTTTTCTAGGTCCGATTTTTGCGTGCAGCCAAGTGCCTAAACAAAGGATGCGACATGGAGACTTAGGGGTCTGTGCATCATCCAAAGACCTGCAGTGTTACACCAAGAACTGTGCTTAAATTGTACTTGGAATGCAAGGCGATCGCCTCCTTGAGGATGCGTGACTCTAAGTGTAAAAGGTGAAAAGGGATTAGAAGCAGAGTGTTTTTCTCAATAGAGTTCAGCTAGGGGAATGATGTTACATCCATTGCATGGAGGAGTGTCTAGAAGTGTGTTCCTGAAACCTGTGTAGAGCTGAGGTAATCTGGCTCTCCCAAGGAAGAGTGCCGTGTGTTGCCTTTCTCTAGCCAACACTGGAGTGTTCCAAAAGGCCTAGGGGGCTGAAGTTGTTAGCTGCCCCTGAGGTTCTTGGCTCTACTCAGTATACTGGTACCGAAACAGGTGCAGAAACAAGGTCCCTAGGAGTCTTGAAAAGCTTACTACAGTGAAACTAAAGCAGAGCACTGAAGAAGGCCTGATGGAGCTGCTCCATACCTCCCGTTTGGCAAGGCAAATCAGGGCCTACTTCGAGGCTAGGACTCACTACCGTTAAACTAAAGGAGAACAGCGAGGAAGGCCTCATGGAGCTGCTGCACGCCTCCCGTTTTGCCAGGTTAATCAGGGCTTTACTTCGAGGCTAGTGCTCCCCTTGACTTTCACTTTAGTTATAGAGCAGAGCAGGTGAGCTTCCAACTAGGAACTGGAAGCACAAGGTTTCTTTCGAGAGAACTCATTTTCTTCGCAGAAGCAGGCAGGCAGTAACTAAAAGGACGGTAACAAGAGTGCTTTTCAGGTAGCTTCCAGACTGCATGAGTGGAGCTTTCAAAATGGGAAAACAAGATTTGTGTCTCAGTCTCACATTTCCAGATTCACACGCAGCATAAGGAGATGTTGATGCTAACAAGTCAAAAGAGATTCACGCTACCCACTGGGGCTTTCCCTAATTCTAATTTTTTCTAGGTCCGATTTTTGCGTGCAGCCAAGTGCCTAAACAAAGGATGCGCCAGGAAACTTAGGGGCCTGTGCATCTTCCAAAGACCTGCAGTGTTACACCAAGAACTGTGCTTAAATTGTACTTGGAATGCAAGGCGACTGCCTCCTTGAGGATGCGTGACTCTAAGTGTAAAAGGTGAAAAGGGATTAGAAGCAGAGTGTTTTTCTCAATAGAGTTATGCTAGGCGAATGAGGTTACATCCATTGCATGGAGGACAGTCGAGAAGGGTGTTCCTGAAACCTGTGTAGAGCTGAGGTAATCTGGCTCTCCCAAGGAAGAGTGCCGTGTGTTGCCTTTCTCTAGCTAACCCTGCAGTGTTCCAAAAGGCCTACGGGGCTGAAGTTGTTAACTGCCCCTAATGTTCTTGGCTCTACTCAGTATACTGGTACCGAAACAGGTGCTGAAGCAAGGTCCCTAGGAGTCTTGAAAAGCTTACTACAGTGAAACTAAAGCAGAACACTGAAGAAGGCCTGATGGAGCTGCTCCATACCTCCCGTTTGGCAAGGCAAATCAGGGCCTACTTCGAGGCTAGGACTCACTACCGTTAAACTAAAGGAGAACAGCGAGGAAGGCCTCATGGAGCTGCTGCACGCCTCCCGTTTTGCCAGGTTAATCAGGGCTTTACTTCGAGGCTAGTGCTCCCCTTGACTTTCACTTTAGTTATAGAGCAGAGCAGGTGAGCTTCCAACTAGGATTTGGAAGCACAAGGTTTCTTTCGGGAGAACTCATTTTCTTCGCAGAAGCAGGCAGGCAGTAACTAAAAGGACAGTAACAACAGTGCTTTTCAGGTAGCTTCGAGACTGCATGAGTGGAGCTTTCAAAATGGGAAAACAAGATTTGTGTCTCAGTCTCACATTTCCAGATTCACACGCAGCATAAGGAGATGTTGATGCTAACAAGTCTAAAGAGATTCACGAAACCCACTGGGGCTTTCCCGTATTCAACCTTTTTCTACGACCACTTTTCTGCATGCAGCCAAGTGCCTAAACAAAGGATGCGACATGGAGACTTAGGGGCCTGTGCATCTTCCAAAGACCTGCAGTGTTACACCAAGAACTGTGCTTAAATTGTACTTGGAATGCAAGGCGACCCCCTCCTTGAGGATACGTGACTAAGTGTAAATGGTGAAAAGGGATTAGAAGCAGAGTGTTTTTATCAATAGAGTTCAGCTAGGGGAATGAGGTTACATCCATTGCATGGAGGACAGTCTAGAATTATGTTCCTGAAACCTGTGTAGAGCTGAGGTAATCTGGCTCTCCCAAGGAAGAGTTCTATGTGTTGCCTTTCTCTAGC
Organism: Balaenoptera physalus; assembly: GCF_965194825.1. Lineage (NCBI taxonomy): Eukaryota > Metazoa > Chordata > Mammalia > Artiodactyla > Balaenopteridae > Balaenoptera > Balaenoptera physalus. The sequence goes on along the minus strand of NW_028125502.1, from coordinate 182,217 downwards.
CAACACTGGAGTGTTCCAAAAGGCCTACGGGGCTGAAGTTGTTAGCTGCCCCTGAGGTTCTTGGCTCTACTCAGTATACTGGTACCGAAACAGGTGCTGAAGCAAGGTCCCTAGGAGTCTTGAAAAGCTTACTACAGTGAAACTAAAGCAGAGCACTGAAGAAGGCCTGATGGAGCTGCTCCATAACTCCCGTTTGGCAAGGCAAATCAGGGCCTACTTCGAGGCTAGGACTCACTACCGTTAAACTAAAGGAGAACAGCGATGAAGGCCTCATGGAGCTGCTGCACGCCTTCCGTTTTGCCAGGATAATCAGGGCATTACTTCGAGGCTAGTGCTCCCCTTGACTTTCACTTTAGTTATAGAGCAGAGCAGGTGAGCTTCCAACTAGGAACTGGAAGCACGAGGTTTCTTTCGGGAGAACTCATTTTCTTCCCTGAAGCAGGCAGGCAGTAACTAAAAGGACAGTAACAACAGTGCTTTTCAGGTAGCTTCGAGACTGCATGAGTGAAGCTTTCAAAATAGGAAAACAAGATTTGTGTCTCAGTCTCACATTTCCAGATTCACACGCAGCATAAGGAGATGTTGATGCTAACAAGTGAAAAGAGATTCACGCTACCCACTGGGGCTTTCCCTAATTCTAATTTTTTCTAGGTCCGATTTTTGCGTGCAGCCAAGTGCCTAAACAAAGGATGCGACATGGAGACTTAGGGGCCTGTGCATCTTCCAAAGACCTGCAGTGTTACACCAAGAACTGTGCTTAAATTGTACTTGGAATGCAAGGCGACTGCCTCCTTGAGGATGCGTGACTCTAAGTGTAAAAGGTGAAAAGGGATTAGAAGCAGAGTATTTTTCTCAGTAGAGTTCAGCTAGGGGAATGAGGTTACATCCATTGCATGGAGGAGTGTCTAGAAGTGTGTTCCTGAAACCTGTGTAGAGCTGAGGTAATCTGGCTCTCCCAAGGAAGAGTGCCGTGTGTTGCCTTTCTCTAGCTAACCCTGCAGTGTTCCAAAAGGCCTACGGGGCTGAAGTTGTTAACTGCCCCTGGGGTTCTTGGCTCTACTCAGTATACTGGTACCGAAGCAGGTGCTGAAGCAAGGTCCCTAGGAGTCTTGAAAAGCTTACTACAGTGAAACTAAAGCAGAACACTGAAGAAGGCCTGATGGAGCTGCTCCATACCTCCCTTTTGGCAAGGCAATTCAGGGCCTTACTTCGAGGCTAAGGCTCACGTGGACTTTCACTTTAGGTATAGAGCAGAGCAGGGTGAGCTTCCAACTAGGAACTGGAAGCGCAAGGTTTCGTACGAAAAAACTCCATATCTTCTCAAAACCATGCAGGCAGTGACTAAAACCCCGGCAACAACAATGCTTTTCAGGTATAAAGGAGGCCGCATGAACAGAGCTTTCCAAATGGGCAAAGAAGCCTTGTGTCATCAGTCTCCAAATAGTAAGTTGGTACGCAGCATACACGCATGACCAGAGCTTCCCGACTCTAGGCAGTTTTCTGATTCCGATATGGGTGCTGAAGCAAGGTCTCTAGGAGTCTTGGAAAACATACTACCATTAAACTAAAGGAGAACAGCGATGAAGGCCTCATGGAGCTGCTGCACGCCTCCTCTTTCGCCAGGATAATCAGGGCATTACTTCGAGGCTAGTGCTCCCCTTGACTTTCACTTCAGTTATAGAGCAGAGCAGGTGAGCTTCCAACTAGGAACCGGAAGCACAAGGTTTCTTTCGGGAGAACTCATTTTCTACGCAGAAGCAGGCAGGCAGTAAGTAAAAGGACGGTAACAAGAGTGCTTTTCAAGTAGCTTCAAGACTGCATGAGTGGAGCTTTCAAAGTTGGAAAACAATCTTTGTGCCATCAGTCTCCCATTTCCAGATTGACACGCAGCATAAGGACATGTTGATGCTAACAAGTCAAAAAGATTCACGATACCCACTGGGGCTTTCCCTTATTCAACCTGTTTCTACGACCACTTTTCTGCATGCAGCCAAGTGCCTAAACAAAGGATGCGACATGGAGACATAGGGGCCTGTGCATCCTCCAAAGACCTGCAGTGTTACACCAAGAACTGTGCTTAAATTGTACTTGGAATGCAAGGCGATCGCCTCCTTGAGGATGCGTGACTCTTAGTGTAAAAGGTGAAAAGGGATTAGAAGCAGAGTGTTTTTCTCAATAGAGTTCAGCTATGGGAATGAGGTTACATCCATTGCATGGAGGAGTGTCTAGAAGTGTGTTCCTGAAACCTGTGTAGAGCTGAGGTAATCTGGCTCTCCCAAGGAAGAGTGCCGTGTGTTGCCTTTCTCTAGCTAACCCAGCAGTGTTCCAAAAGGCCTACGGGGCTGAAGTTTTTAGCCGCCCCTGAGGTTCTTGGCTCTACTCAGTATACTGGTACCGAAACAGGTGCTGAAGCAAGGTCCCTAGGAGTCTTAAAAAGCTTACTACAGTGAAACTAAAGCAGAACACTGAAGAAGGCCTGATGGAGCTGCTCCATACCTCCCGTTTGACAAGGCAATTCAGGGCCTTACTTCGAGGCTAAGGCTCACGTGGACTTTCACTTTAGGTATAGAGCAGAGCAGGGTGAGCTTCCAACTAGGAACTGGAAGCGCAAGGTTTCGTACGGGAAAACTCAATATCTTCTCAGAACCGTGCAGGCAGTGACTAAAACCCCGACAACAACAATGCTTTTCAGGTAGCTTCGAGGCCGCATGAACGGAGCTTTCCTAATGGGAGAAGAAGGCTTGTGCCATCAGTCTACAATTTCTAGGTTGATACGCAGCATCCACGCAGGACCAGAGCTTCCTGTCTCTAGGCAGTTTTCTGATACCGAAACGTGTGCTGAAGCAAGGTTCCTAGGAGTCTTGGAAAGCTTACTACCGTTAAACTAAAGCAGAACTGCCATGAAGGCCTCATGGAGCTGCCTCATGCCTCCTGATTTGCAAGGATAATTAGGGCCTTACTTGGAGGTAACTGCTCACGTTGATTTTCACTTTTGGTATAGAGGAGAGCAGGGTGAGCTTCCAACTAGGAACTGGAAGGACAAGGTTTCTTTGGTGAAAATTCATTTTCTTCTCTGAGCCGGCAGTAACTAAGAGCCTGGTAACAGCAGTGCTTTTCAGGTAGTTTCAAGACTGCATGAGTGGTGCTTTCAAAGTTGGAAACAATCTTTGGGCCATCAGTCTGCCATTTCCAGATGACACGCAGCATAAGTACATGGTGATGCTAACAAGTCAAAAGAGATTCACGATACCCACTGGAGCTTTCCCTAATTCTAATTTTTTCTACGACCGCTTTTTTGCGTGCAGTCAAGTGCCTAAACAAAGGATGCGCGAGGGCGATATAGGGGCCTGTGCTTCTTCCAAAGTCCTGCCGTGTTATACCAAGAACTGTGCTTAAATTGTACTTGGAATGCAAGCCGACCACCTCCTGAGGATGCGTGACTCTAAGTGTAATAGGGGAAAAGGGATTAAAAAGAGTGTTCTTCTCAAAAGAGTTCAACTAGGGGAATGAGGTTACATCCATTTAATGGAGGACAGTCTAGAAGTGTGTTCCTTAATCCTGTGTAGAGCTGAGGTAAACTGGCTCTCTCAAGGAAGAGTGCAGTGTGTTGCCTTTCTCTAGCCAACACTGGGGTGTCCCAGAAGGCCTACGGGGCTGAAGTTCCTTACCTGACCCTGAGCTTCCTGGCTTTACTCAGTATAATGGTAGCAGAACGGGTGTGCAACAAGGTCCCTAGAAGTGTGGAAAAGCTTACTACCGTGAAACTAAAGCAGAACAGTGAAGAAGGCCTGATGGAGCGTCTCCATACCTCCCGTTTGGCAAGGCAAATCAGGGCCTTACTTCGGGGCTAGGGCTCACGTGGACTTTCACTTTAGATATAGAGCAGAGCAGGGTGAGCTTCCAAGTAGGAAGTGGAAGCACAAGGTTTCGGACGGGAAAACTCAATATCTTCTCAGAACCGTGCAGGCAGTGACTAAAACCCCGGCAACAACAATGCTTTTCAGGTATAAAGGAGGCCGCATGAACAGAGCTTTCCAAACGGGCAAGGAAATCTTGTGCCATCAGTCTCCAAATAGTAAGTTGGTACGCAGCATACACGCAGGACCAGAGCTTCCCGGCTCTAGGCAGTTTTCTGATTGCGATAGGGGTGCTGAAGCAAGGTCTCTAGGAGTCTAGGAAAACTTACTACGGTTAAACTAAAGAACAGCGATGAAGGCCTCATGGAGCTGCTGCACGCCTCCCGTTTTACCAGGATAATCAGGGCATTACTTCGAGGCTAGTGTTCCCTGACTTTCACTTTAGTTATAGAGGAGAGCAGTTGAGCTTCCAACTAGGAACTGGAAGCACAAGGTTTCTTTCGGGAGAACTCATTTTCTTCGCAGAAGCAGGCAGGCAGTAACTAAAAGGACGGTAACAAGAGTGCTTTTCAGGTAGCTTCCAGACTGCATGAGTGGAGCTTTCAAAATGGGAAAACAAAATTTGTGTCTCAGTCTCACATTTCCAGATTCACACGCAGCATAAGGAGATGTTGATGCTAACAAGTCAAAAGAGATTCACGCTACCCACTGGGGCTTTCCCTAATTCTAATTTTTTCTAGGTCCGATTTTTGCGTGCAGCCAAGTGCCTAAACAAAGGATGCGACATGGAGACTTAGGGGTCTGTGCATCATCCAAAGACCTGCAGTGTTACACCAAGAACTGTGCTGAAATTGTACTTGGAATGCAAGGCGATCGCCTCCTTGAGGATGCGTGACTCTAAGTGTAAAAGGTGAAAAGGGATTAGAAGCAGAGTGTTTTTCTCAATAGAGTTCAGCTAGGGGAATGAGGTTACATCCATTGCATGGAGGAGTGTCTAGAAGTGTGTTCCTGAAACCTGTGTAGAGCTGAGGTAATCTGGCTCTGCCAAGGAAGAGTGCCGTGTGTTGCCTTTCTCTAGCCAACACTGGAGTGTTCCAAAAGGCCTAGGGGGCTGAAGTTGTTAGCTGCCCCTGAGGTTCTTGGCTCTACTCAGTATACTGGTACCGAAACAGGTGCAGAAACAAGGTCCCTAGGAGTCTTGAAAAGCTTACTACAGTGAAACTAAAGCAGAACACTGAAGAAGGCCTGATGGAGCTGCTCCATACCTCCCGTTTGGCAAGGCAAATCAGGGCCTACTTCGAGGCTAGGACTCACTACCGTTAAACTAAAGGAGAACAGCGAGGAAGGCCTCATGGAGCTGCTGCACGCCTCCCGTTTTGCCATGATAATCTGGGCATTACTTCGAGGCTAGTGCTCCCCTTGACTTTCACTTTAGTTATAGAGCAGAGCAGGTGAGCTTCCAACTAGGAACTGGAAGCACAAGGTTTCTATCGGGAGAACTCATTTTCTTCGCAGAAGCAGGCAGGCAGTAACTAAAAGGACGGTAACAACAGTGCTTTTCAGGTAGCTTCCAGACTGCATGAGTGGAGCTTTCAAAATAGGAAAACAAGATTTGTGTCTCAGTCTCACATTTCCAGATTCACACGCAGTATAAGGAGATGTTGATGCTAACAAGTCAAAAGAGATTCACGATACCCACTGGAGCTTTCCCTAATTCTAATTTTTTCTACGACCGCTTTTTTGCGTGCAGTCAAGTGCCTAAACAAAGGATGCGCGAGGGCGATATAGGGGCCTGTGCTTCTTCCAAAGTCCTGCCGTGTTATACCAAGAACTGTGCTTAAATTGTACTTGGTATGCAAGCCGACCACCTCCTGAGGATGCGTGACTCTAAGTGTAATAGGGGAAAAGGGATTAAAAAGAGTGTTCTTCTCAAAAGAGTTCAACTAGGGGAATGAGGTTACATCCATTTAATGGAGGACAGTCTAGAAGTGTGTTCCTTAATCCTGTGTAGAGCTGAGGTAAACTGGCTCTCTCAAGGAAGAGTGCAGTGTGTTGCCTTTCTCTAGCCAACACTGGGGTGTCCCAGAAGGCCTACGGGGCTGAAGTTCCTTACCTGACCCTGAGCTTCCTGGCTTTACTCAGTATAATGGTAGCAGAACGGGTGTGCAACAAGGTCCCTAGAAGTGTGGAAAAGCTTACTACCGAGAAACTAAAGCAGAACAGTGAAGAAGGCCTGATGGAGCGTCTCCATACCTCCCGTTTGGCAAGGCAAATCAGGGCCTTACTTCGGGGCTAGGGCTCACGTGGACTTTCACTTTAGATATAGAGCAGAGCAGGGTGAGCTTCCAAGTAGGAAGTGGAAGCACAAGGTTTCGGACGGGAAAACTCAATATCTTCTCAGAACCGTGCAGGCAGTGACTAAAACCCCGGCAACAACAAAGCTTTTCAGGTATAAAGGAGGCCGCATGAACAGAGCTTTCCAAACGGGCAAGGAAATCTTGTGCCATCAGTCTCCAAATAGTAAGTTGGTACGCAGCATACACGCAGGACCAGAGCTTCCCGGCTCTAGGCAGTTTTCTGATTGCGATAGGGGTGCTGAAGCAAGGTCTCTAGGAGTCTAGGAAAACTTACTACGGTTAAACTAAAGAACAGCGATGAAGGCCTCATGGAGCTGCTGCACGCCTCCCGTTTTGCCAGGATAATCAGGGCATTACTTCGAGGCTAGTGTTCCCTGACTTTCACTTTAGTTATAGAGGAGAGCAGGTGAGCTTCCAACTAGGAACTGGAAGCACAAGGTTTCTTTCGGGAGAACTCATTTTCTTCGCAGAAGCAGGCAGGCAGTAACTAAAAGGACGGTAACAAGAGTGCTTTTCAGGTAGCTTCCAGACTGCATGAGTGGAGCTTTCAAAATGGGAAAACAAAATTTGTGTCTCAGTCTCACATTTCCAGATTCACACGCAGCATAAGGAGATGTTGATGCTAACAAGTCAAAAGAGATTCACGCTACCCACTGGGGCTTTCCCTAATTCTAATTTTTTCTAGGTCCGATTTTTGCGTGCAGCCAAGTGCCTAAACAAAGGATACGACATGGAGACTTAGGGGCCTGTGCATCATCCAAAGACCTGCAGTGTTACACCAAGAACTGTGCTTAAATTGTACTTGGAATGCAAGGCGATCGCCTCCTTGAGGATGCGTGACTCTAAGTGTAAAAGGTGAAAAGGGATTAGAAGCAGAGTGTTTTTCTCAATAGAGTTCAGCTAGGGGAATGAGGTTACATCCACTGCATGGAGGAGTGTCTAGAAGTGTGTTCCTGAAACCTGTGTAGAGCTGAGGTAATCTGGCTCTCCCAAGGAAGAGTGCTGTGTGTTGCCTTTCTCTAGCTAACCCAGCAGTGTTCCAAAAGGCCTACGGGGCTGAAGTTTTCAGCTGCCCCTGAGGTTCTTGGCTCTACTCAGTATACTGGTACAGAAACAGGTGCTGAAGCAAGGTCCCTAGGAGTCTTGAAAAGGTTACTACAGTGAAACTAAAGCAGAACACTGAAGAAGGCCTGATGGAGCTGCTCCATACCTCCCGTTTGGCAAGGCAAATCAGGGCCTACTTCGAGGCTAGGACTCACTACCGTTAAACTAAAGGAGAACAGCGAGGAAGGCCTCATGGAGCTGCTGCACGCCTCCCGTTTTGCCAGGATAATCTGGGCATTACTTCGAGGCTAGTGCTCCCCTTGACTTTCACTTTAGTTATAGAGCAGAGCAGGTGAGCTTCCAACTAGGAACTGGAAGCACAAGGTTTCTTTCGGGAGAACTCATTTTCTTCGCTGAAGCAGGCAGGCAGTAACTAAAAGGACAGTAACAACAGTGCTTTTCAGGTAGCTTCGAGACTGCATGAGTGAAGCTTTCAAAATAGGAAAACAAGATTTGTGTCTCAGTCTCACATTTCCAGTTTAACACGCATCATAAGGAGATGTTGATGCTAACAAGTGAAAAGAGATTCACGCTACCCACTGGGGCTTTCCCTAATTCTAATTTTTTCTAGGTCCGATTTTTGCGTGCAGCCAAGTGCCTAAACAAAGGATGCGCCAGGAAACTTAGGGGCCTGTGCATCTTCCAAAGACCTGCAGTGTTACACCAAGAACTGTGCTTAAATTGTACTTGGAATGCAAGGCGACTGCCTCCTTGAGGATGCGTGACTCTAAGTGTAAAAGGTGAAAAGGGATTAGAAGCAGAGTGTTTTTCTCAGTAGAGTTATGCTAGGGGAATGAGGTTACATCCATTGCATGGAGGAGTGTCCAGAAGTGTGTTCCTGAAACCTGTGCAGAGCTGAGGTAATCTGGCTCTCCCAAGGAAGAGTGCTGTGTGTTGCCTTTCTCTAGCTAACCCAGCAGTGTTCCAAAAGGCCTACGGGGCTGAAGTTTTCAGCTGCCCCTGAGGTTCTTGGCTCTACTCAGTATACTGGTACCGAAACAGGTGCTGAAGCAAGGTCCCTAGGAGTCTTGAAAAGCTTACTACAGTGAAACTAAAGCAGAACACTGAAGAAGGCCTGATGGAGCTGCTCCATACCTCCCGTTTGGCAAGGCAAATCAGGGCCTACTTCGAGGCTAGGACTCACTACCGTTAAACTAAAGGAGAACAGCGAGGAAGGCCTCATGGAGCTGCTGCACGCCTCCCGTTTTGCCAGGTTAATCAGGGCTTTACTTCGAGGCTAGTGCTCCCCTTGACTTTCACTTTAGTTATAGAGCAGAGCAGGTGAGCTTCCAACTAGGATTTGGAAGCACAAGGTTTCTTTCGGGAGAACTCATTTTCTTCGCTGAAGCAGGCAGGCAGTAACTAAAAGGACAGTAACAACAGTGCTTTTCAGGTAGCTTCGAGACTGCATGAGTGGAGCTTTCAAAATGGGAAAACAAGATTTGTGTCTCAGTCTCACATTTCCAGATTCACACGCAGCATAAGGAGATTTTGATGCTAACAAGTCTAAAGAGATTCACGAAACCCACTGGGGCTTTCCCGTATTCAACCTTTTTCTACGACCACTTTTCTGCATGCAGCCAAGTGCCTAAACAAAGGATGCGACATGGAGACTTAGGGGCCTGTGCATCTTCCAAAGACCTGCAGTGTTACACCAAGAACTGTGCTTAAATTGTACTTGGAATGCAAGGCGACCGCCTCCTTGAGGATACGTGACTAAGTGTAAATGGTGAAAAGGGATTAGAAGCAGAGTGTTTTTATCAATAGAGTTCAGCTAGGGGAATGAGGTTACATCCATTGCATGGAGGACAGTCTAGAATTATGTTCCTGAAACCTGTGTAGAGCTGAGGTAATCTGGCTCTCCCAAGGAAGAGTTCTATGTGTTGCCTTTCTCTAGCCAACACTGGAGTGTTCCAAAAGGCCTACGGGGCTGAAGTTGTTAGCTGCCCCTGAGGTTCTTGGCTCTACTCAGTATACTGGTACCGAAACAAGTGCTGAAGCAAGGTCCCTAGGAGTCTTGAAAAGCTTACTACAGTGAAACTAAAGCAGAGCACTGAAGAAGGCCTGATGGAGCTGCTCCATAACTCCCGTTTGGCAAGTCAAATCAGGGCCTACTTCGAGGCTAGGACTCACTACCGTTAAACTAAAGGAGAACAGCGATGAAGGCCTCATGGAGCTGCTGCACGCCTTCCGTTTTGCCAGGATAATCAGGGCATTACTTCAAGGCTAGTGCTCCCCTTGACTTTCACTTTAGTTATAGAGCAGAGCAGGTGAGCTTCCAACTAGGAACTGGAAGCACGAGGTTTCTTTCGGGAGAACTCATTTTCTTCCCTGAAGCAGGCAGGCAGTAACTAAAAGGACAGTAACAACAGTGCTTTTCAGGTAGCTTCGAGACTGCATGAGTGAAGCTTTCAAAATAGGAAAACAAGATTTGTGTCTCAGTCTCACATTTCCAGATTCACACGCAGCATAAGGAGATGTTGATGCTAACAAGTGAAAAGAGATTCACGCTACCCACTGGGGCTTTCCCTAATTCTAATTTTTTCTAGGTCCGATTTTTGCGTGCAGCCAAGTGCCTAAACAAAGGATGCGACATGGAGACTTAGGGGCCTGTGCATCTTCCAAAGACCTGCAGTGTTACACCAAGAACTGTGCTTAAATTGTACTTGGAATGCAAGGCGACTGCCTCCTTGAGGATGCGTGACTCTAAGTGTAAAAGGTGAAAAGGGATTAGAAGCAGAGTATTTTTCTCAGTAGAGTTCAGCTAGGGGAATGAGGTTACATCCATTGCATGGAGGAGTGTCTAGAAGTGTGTTCCTGAAACCTGTGTAGAGCTGAGGTAATCTGGCTCTCCCAAGGAAGAGTGCCGTGTGTTGCCTTTCTCTAGCTAACCCTGCAGTGTTCCAAAAGGCCTACGGGGCTGAAGTTGTTAACTGCCCCTGGGGTTCTTGGCTCTACTCAGTATACTGGTACCGAAGCAGGTGCTGAAGCAAGGTCCCTAGGAGTCTTGAAAAGCTTACTACAGTGAAACTAAAGCAGAACACTGAAGAAGGCCTGATGGAGCTGCTCCATACCTCCCTTTTGGCAAGGCAATTCAGGGCCTTACTTCGAGGCTAAGGCTCACGTGGACTTTCACTTTAGGTATAGAGCAGAGCAGGGTGAGCTTCCAACTAGGAACTGGAAGCGCAAGGTTTCGTACGAAAAAACTCCATATCTTCTCAAAACCATGCAGGCAGTGACTAAAACCCCGGCAACAACAATGCTTTTCAGGTATAAAGGAGGCCGCATGAACAGAGCTTTCCAAATGGGCAAAGAAGCCTTGTGCCATCAGTCTCCAAATAGTAAGTTGGTACGCAGCATACACGCATGACCAGAGCTTCCCGACTCTAGGCAGTTTTCTGATTCCGATATGGGTGCTGAAGCAAGGTCTCTAGGAGTCTTGGAAAACATACTACCATTAAACTAAAGGAGAACAGCGATGAAGGCCTCATGGAGCTGCTGCACGCCTCCTCTTTCGCCAGGATAATCAGGGCATTACTTCGAGGCTAGTGCTCCCCTTGACTTTCACTTCAGTTATAGAGCAGAGCAGGTGAGCTTCCAACTAGGAACCGGAAGCACAAGGTTTCTTTCGGGAGAACTCATTTTCTACGCAGAAGCAGGCAGGCAGTAAGTAAAAGGACGGTAACAAGAGTGCTTTTCAAGTAGCTTCAAGACTGCATGAGTGGAGCTTTCAAAGTTGGAAAACAATCTTTGTGCCATCAGTCTCCCATTTCCAGATTGACACGCAGCATAAGGACATGTTGATGCTAACAAGTCAAAAAGATTCACGATACCCACTGGGGCTTTCCCTTATTCAACCTGTTTCTACGACCACTTTTCTGCATGCAGCCAAGTGCCTAAACAAAGGATGCGACATGGAGACATAGGGGCCTGTGCATCCTCCAAAGACCTGCAGTGTTACACCAAGAACTGTGCTTAAATTGTACTTGGAATGCAAGGCGATCGCCTCCTTGAGGATGCGTGACTCTTAGTGTAAAAGGTGAAAAGGGATTAGAAGCAGAGTGTTTTTCTCAATAGAGTTCAGCTATGGGAATGAGGTTACATCCATTGCATGGAGGAGTGTCTAGAAGTGTGTTCCTGAAACCTGTGTAGAGCTGAGGTAATCTGGCTCTCCCAAGGAAGAGTGCCGTGTGTTGCCTTTCTCTAGCTAACCCAGCAGTGTTCCAAAAGGCCTACGGGGCTGAAGTTTTTAGCCGCCCCTGAGGTTCTTGGCTCTACTCAGTATACTGGTACCGAAACAGGTGCTGAAGCAAGGTCCCTAGGAGTCTTAAAAAGCTTACTACAGTGAAACTAAAGCAGAACACTGAAGAAGGCCTGATGGAGCTGCTCCATACCTCCCGTTTGACAAGGCAATTCAGGGCCTTACTTCGAGGCTAAGGCTCACGTGGACTTTCACTTTAGGTATAGAGCAGAGCAGGGTGAGCTTCCAACTAGGAACTGGAAGCGCAAGGTTTCGTACGGGAAAACTCAATATCTTCTCAGAACCGTGCAGGCAGTGACTAAAACCCCGACAACAACAATGCTTTTCAGGTAGCTTCGAGGCCGCATGAACGGAGCTTTCCTAATGGGAGAAGAAGGCTTGTGCCATCAGTCTACAATTTCTAGGTTGATACGCAGCATCCACGCAGGACCAGAGCTTCCTGTCTCTAGGCAGTTTTCTGATACCGAAACGTGTGCTGAAGCAAGGTTCCTAGGAGTCTTGGAAAGCTTACTACCGTTAAACTAAAGCAGAACTGCCATGAAGGCCTCATGGAGCTGCCTCATGCCTCCTGATTTGCAAGGATAATTAGGGCCTTACTTGGAGGTAACTGCTCACGTTGATTTTCACTTTTGGTATAGAGGAGAGCAGGGTGAGCTTCCAACTAGGAACTGGAAGGACAAGGTTTCTTTGGTGAAAATTCATTTTCTTCTCTGAGCCGGCAGTAACTAAGAGCCTGGTAACAGCAGTGCTTTTCAGGTAGTTTCAAGACTGCATGAGTGGTGCTTTCAAAGTTGGAAACAATCTTTGGGCCATCAGTCTGCCATTTCCAGATGACACGCAGCATAAGTACATGGTGATGCTAACAAGTCAAAAGAGATTCACGATACCCACTGGAGCTTTCCCTAATTCTAATTTTTTCTACGACCGCTTTTTTGCGTGCAGTCAAGTGCCTAAACAAAGGATGCGCGAGGGCGATATAGGGGCCTGTGCTTCTTCCAAAGTCCTGCCGTGTTATACCAAGAACTGTGCTTAAATTGTACTTGGAATGCAAGCCGACCACCTCCTGAGGATGCGTGACTCTAAGTGTAATAGGGGAAAAGGGATTAAAAAGAGTGTTCTTCTCAAAAGAGTTCAACTAGGGGAATGAGGTTACATCCATTTAATGGAGGACAGTCTAGAAGTGTGTTCCTTAATCCTGTGTAGAGCTGAGGTAAACTGGCTCTCTCAAGGAAGAGTGCAGTGTGTTGCCTTTCTCTAGCCAACACTGGGGTGTCACAGAAGGCCTACGGGGCTGAAGTTCCTTACCTGACCCTGAGCTTCCTGGCTTTACTCAGTATAATGGTAGCAGAACGGGTGTGCAACAAGGTCCCTAGAAGTGTGGAAAAGCTTACTACCGTGAAACTAAAGCAGAACAGTGAAGAAGGCCTGATGGAGCGTCTCCATACCTCCCGTTTGGCAAGGCAAATCAGGGCCTTACTTCGGGGCTAGGGCTCACGTGGACTTTCACTTTAGATATAGAGCAGAGCAGGGTGAGCTTCCAAGTAGGAAGTGGAAGCACAAGGTTTCGGATGGGAAAACTCAATATCTTCTCAGAACCGTGCAGGCAGTGACTAAAACCCCGGCAACAACAATGCTTTTCAGGTATAAAGGAGGCCGCATGAACAGAGCTTTCCAAACGGGCAAGGAAATCTTGTGCCATCAGTCTCCAAATAGTAAGTTGGTACGCAGCATACACGCAGGACCAGAGCTTCCCGGCTCTAGGCAGTTTTCTGATTGCGATAGGGGTGCTGAAGCAAGGTCTCTAGGAGTCTAGGAAAACTTACTACGGTTAAACTAAAGAACAGCGATGAAGGCCTCATGGAGCTGCTGCACGCCTCCCGTTTTGCCAGGATAATCAGGGCATTACTTCGAGGCTAGTGTTCCCTGACTTTCACTTTAGTTATAGAGGAGAGCAGTTGAGCTTCCAACTAGGAACTGGAAGCACAAGGTTTCTTTCGGGAGAACTCATTTTCTTCGCAGAAGCAGGCAGGCAGTAACTAAAAGGACGGTAACAAGAGTGCTTTTCAGGTAGCTTCCAGACTGCATGAGTGGAGCTTTCAAAATGGGAAAACAAAATTTGTGTCTCAGTCTCACATTTCCAGATTCACACGCAGCATAAGGAGATGTTGATGCTAACAAGTCAAAAGAGATTCACGCTACCCACTGGGGCTTTCCCTAATTCTAATTTTTTCTAGGTCCGATTTTTGCGTGCAGCCAAGTGCCTAAACAATGGATGCGACATGGAGACTTAGGGGTCTGTGCATCATCCAAAGACCTGCAGTGTTACACCAAGAACTGTGCTTAAATTGTACTTGGAATGCAAGGCGATCGCCTCCTTGAGGATGCGTGACTCTAAGTGTAAAAGGTGAAAAGGGATTAGAAGCAGAGTGTTTTTCTCAATAGAGTTCAGCTAGGGGAATGAGGTTACATCCATTGCATGGAGGAGTGTCTAGAAGTGTGTTCCTGAAACCTGTGTAGAGCTGAGGTAATCTGGCTCTGCCAAGGAAGAGTGCCGTGTGTTGCCTTTCTCTAGCCAACACTGGAGTGTTCCAAAAGGCCTAGGGGGCTGAAGTTGTTAGCTGCCCCTGAGGTTCTTGGCTCTACTCAGTATACTGGTACCGAAACAGGTGCAGAAACAAGGTCCCTAGGAGTCTTGAAAAGCTTACTACAGTGAAACTAAAGCAGAACACTGAAGAAGGCCTGATGGAGCTGCTCCATACCTCCCGTTTGGCAAGGCAAATCAGGGCCTACTTCGAGGCTAGGACTCACTACCGTTAAACTAAAGGAGAACAGCGAGGAAGGCCTCATGGAGCTGCTGCACGCCTCCCGTTTTGCCATGATAATCTGGGCATTACTTCGAGGCTAGTGCTCCCCTTGACTTTCACTTTAGTTATAGAGCAGAGCAGGTGAGCTTCCAACTAGGAACTGGAAGCACAAGGTTTCTATCGGGAGAACTCATTTTCTTCGCAGAAGCAGGCAGGCAGTAACTAAAAGGACAGTAACAACAGTGCTTTTCAGGTAGCTTCCAGACTGCATGAGTGGAGCTTTCAAAATAGGAAAACAAGATTTGTGTCTCAGTCTCACATTTCCAGATTCACACGCAGCATAAGGAGATGTTGATGCTAACAAGTCAAAAGAGATTCACGATACCCACTGGAGCTTTCCCTAATTCTAATTTTTTCTACGACCGCTTTTTTGCGTGCAGTCAAGTGCCTAAACAAAGGATGCGCGAGGGCGATATAGGGGCCTGTGCTTCTTCCAAAGTCCTGCCGTGTTATACCAAGAACTGTGCTTAAATTGTACTTGGAATGCAAGCCGACCACCTCCTGAGGATGCGTGACTCTAAGTGTAATAGGGGAAAAGGGATTAAAAAGAGTGTTCTTCTCAAAAGAGTTCAACTAGGGGAATGAGGTTACATCCATTTAATGGAGGACAGTCTAGAAGTGTGTTCCTTAATCCTGTGTAGAGCTGAGGTAAACTGGCTCTCTCAAGGAAGAGTGCAGTGTGTTGCCTTTCTCTAGCCAACACTGGGGTGTCCCAGAAGGCCTACGGGGCTGAAGTTCCTTACCTGACCCTGAGCTTCCTGGCTTTACTCAGTATAATGGTAGCAGAACGGGTGTGCAACAAGGTCCCTAGAAGTGTGGAAAAGCTTACTACCGAGAAACTAAAGCAGAACAGTGAAGAAGGCCTGATGGAGCGTCTCCATACCTCCCGTTTGGCAAGGCAAATCAGGGCCTTACTTCGGGGCTAGGGCTCACGTGGACTTTCACTTTAGATATAGAGCAGAGCAGGGTGAGCTTCCAAGTAGGAAGTGGAAGCACAAGGTTTCGGACGGGAAAACTCAATATCTTCTCAGAACCGTGCAGGCAGTGACTAAAACCCCGGCAACAACAATGCTTTTCAGGTATAAAGGAGGCCGCATGAACAGAGCTTTCCAAACGGGCAAGGAAATCTTGTGCCATCAGTCTCCAAATAGTAAGTTGGTACGCAGCATACACGCAGGACCAGAGCTTCCCGGCTCTAGGCAGTTTTCTGATTGCGATAGGGGTGCTGAAGCAAGGTCTCTAGGAGTCTAGGAAAACTTACTACGGTTAAACTAAAGAACAGCGATGAAGGCCTCATGGAGCTGCTGCACGCCTCCCGTTTTGCCAGGATAATCAGGGCATTACTTCGAGGCTAGTGTTCCCTGACTTTCACTTTAGTTATAGAGGAGAGCAGGTGAGCTTCCAACTAGGAACTGGAAGCACAAGGTTTCTTTCGGGAGAACTCATTTTCTTCGCAGAAGCAGGCAGGCAGTAACTAAAAGGACGGTAACAAGAGTGCTTTTCAGGTAGCTTCCAGACTGCATGAGTGGAGCTTTCAAAATGGGAAAACAAAATTTGTGTCTCAGTCTCACATTTCCAGATTCACACGCAGCATAAGGAGATGTTGATGCTAACAAGTCAAAAGAGATTCACGCTACCCACTGGGGCTTTCCCTAATTCTAATTTTTTCTAGGTCCGATTTTTGCGTGCAGCCAAGTGCCGAAACAAAGGATGCGACATGGAGACTTAGGGGCCTGTGCATCCTCCAAAGACCTGCAGTGTTACACCAAGAACTGTGCTTAAATTGTACTTGGAATGCAAGGCGATCGCCTCCTTGAGGATGCGTGACTCTAAGTGTAAAAGGTGAAAAGGGATTAGAAGCAGAGTGTTTTTCTCAATAGAGTTCAGCTAGGGGAATGAGGTTACATCCACTGCATGGAGGAGTGTCTAGAAGTGTGTTCCTGAAACCTGTGTAGAGCTGAGGTAATCTGGCTCTCCCAAGGAAGAGTGCTGTGTGTTGCCTTTCTCTAGCTAACCCAGCAGTGTTCCAAAAGGCCTACGGGGCTGAAGTTTTCAGCTGCCCCTGAGGTTCTTGGCTCTACTCAGTATACTGGTACAGAAACAGGTGCTGAAGCAAGGTCCCTAGGAGTCTTGAAAAGGTTACTACAGTGAAACTAAAGCAGAACACTGAAGAAGGCCTGATGGAGCTGCTCCATACCTCCCGTTTGGCAAGGCAAATCAGGGCCTACTTCGAGGCTAGGACTCACTACCGTTAAACTAAAGGAGAACAGCGAGGAAGGCCTCATGGAGCTGCTGCACGCCTCCCGTTTTGCCAGGATAATCTGGGCATTACTTCGAGGCTAGTGCTCCCCTTGACTTTCACTTTAGTTATAGAGCAGAGCAGGTGAGCTTCCAACTAGGAACTGGAAGCACAAGGTTTCTTTCGGGAGAACTCATTTTCTTCGCTGAAGCAGGCAGGCAGTAACTAAAAGGACAGTAACAACAGTGCTTTTCAGGTAGCTTCGAGACTGCATGAGTGAAGCTTTCAAAATAGGAAAACAAGATTTGTGTCTCAGTCTCACATTTCCAGTTTAACACGCATCATAAGGAGATGTTGATGCTAACAAGTGAAAAGAGATTCACGCTACCCACTGGGGCTTTCCCTAATTCTAATTTTTTCTAGGTCCGATTTTTGCGTGCAGCCAAGTGCCTAAACAAAGGATGCGCCAGGAAACTTAGGGGCCTGTGCATCTTCCAAAGACCTGCAGTGTTACACCAAGAACTGTGCTTAAATTGTACTTGGAATGCAAGGCGACTGCCTCCTTGAGGATGCGTGACTCTAAGTGTAAAAGGTGAAAAGGGATTAGAAGCAGAGTGTTTTTCTCAATAGAGTTCAGCTATGGGAATGAGGTTACATCCATTGCATGGAGGAGTGTCTAGAAGTGTGTTCCTGAAACCTGTGTAGAGCTGAGGTAATCTGGCTCTCCCAAGGAAGAGTGCCGTGTGTTGCCTTTCTCTAGCTAACCCAGCAGTGTTCCAAAAGGCCTACGGGGCTGAAGTTTTTAGCCGCCCCTGAGGTTCTTGGCTCTACTCAGTATACTGGTACCGAAACAGGTGCTGAAGCAAGGTCCCTAGGAGTCTTAAAAAGCTTACTACAGTGAAACTAAAGCAGAACACTGAAGAAGGCCTGATGGAGCTGCTCCATACCTCCCGTTTGACAAGGCAATTCAGGGCCTTACTTCGAGGCTAAGGCTCACGTGGACTTTCACTTTAGGTATAGAGCAGAGCAGGGTGAGCTTCCAACTAGGAACTGGAAGCGCAAGGTTTCGTACGGGAAAACTCAATATCTTCTCAGAACCGTGCAGGCAGTGACTAAAACCCCGACAACAACAATGCTTTTCAGGTAGCTTCGAGGCCGCATGAACGGAGCTTTCCTAATGGGAGAAGAAGGCTTGTGCCATCAGTCTACAATTTCTAGGTTGATACGCAGCATCCACGCAGGACCAGAGCTTCCTGTCTCTAGGCAGTTTTCTGATACCGAAACGTGTGCTGAAGCAAGGTTCCTAGGAGTCTTGGAAAGCTTACTACCGTTAAACTAAAGCAGAACTGCCATGAAGGCCTCATGGAGCTGCCTCATGCCTCCTGATTTGCAAGGATAATTAGGGCCTTACTTGGAGGTAACTGCTCACGTTGATTTTCACTTTTGGTATAGAGGAGAGCAGGGTGAGCTTCCAACTAGGAACTGGAAGGACAAGGTTTCTTTGGTGAAAATTCATTTTCTTCTCTGAGCCGGCAGTAACTAAGAGCCTGGTAACAGCAGTGCTTTTCAGGTAGTTTCAAGACTGCATGAGTGGTGCTTTCAAAGTTGGAAACAATCTTTGGGCCATCAGTCTGCCATTTCCAGATGACACGCAGCATAAGTACATGGTGATGCTAACAAGTCAAAAGAGATTCACGATACCCACTGGAGCTTTCCCTAATTCTAATTTTTTCTACGACCGCTTTTTTGCGTGCAGTCAAGTGCCTAAACAAAGGATGCGCGAGGGCGATATAGGGGCCTGTGCTTCTTCCAAAGTCCTGCCGTGTTATACCAAGAACTGTGCTTAAATTGTACTTGGAATGCAAGCCGACCACCTCCTGAGGATGCGTGACTCTAAGTGTAATAGGGGAAAAGGGATTAAAAAGAGTGTTCTTCTCAAAAGAGTTCAACTAGGGGAATGAGGTTACATCCATTTAATGGAGGACAGTCTAGAAGTGTGTTCCTTAATCCTGTGTAGAGCTGAGGTAAACTGGCTCTCTCAAGGAAGAGTGCAGTGTGTTGCCTTTCTCTAGCCAACACTGGGGTGTCACAGAAGGCCTACGGGGCTGAAGTTCCTTACCTGACCCTGAGCTTCCTGGCTTTACTCAGTATAATGGTAGCAGAACGGGTGTGCAACAAGGTCCCTAGAAGTGTGGAAAAGCTTACTACCGTGAAACTAAAGCAGAACAGTGAAGAAGGCCTGATGGAGCGTCTCCATACCTCCCGTTTGGCAAGGCAAATCAGGGCCTTACTTCGGGGCTAGGGCTCACGTGGACTTTCACTTTAGATATAGAGCAGAGCAGGGTGAGCTTCCAAGTAGGAAGTGGAAGCACAAGGTTTCGGATGGGAAAACTCAATATCTTCTCAGAACCGTGCAGGCAGTGACTAAAACCCCGGCAACAACAATGCTTTTCAGGTATAAAGGAGGCCGCATGAACAGAGCTTTCCAAACGGGCAAGGAAATCTTGTGCCATCAGTCTCCAAATAGTAAGTTGGTACGCAGCATACACGCAGGACCAGAGCTTCCCGGCTCTAGGCAGTTTTCTGATTGCGATAGGGGTGCTGAAGCAAGGTCTCTAGGAGTCTAGGAAAACTTACTACGGTTAAACTAAAGAACAGCGATGAAGGCCTCATGGAGCTGCTGCACGCCTCCCGTTTTGCCAGGATAATCAGGGCATTACTTCGAGGCTAGTGTTCCCTGACTTTCACTTTAGTTATAGAGGAGAGCAGTTGAGCTTCCAACTAGGAACTGGAAGCACAAGGTTTCTTTCGGGAGAACTCATTTTCTTCGCAGAAGCAGGCAGGCAGTAACTAAAAGGACGGTAACAAGAGTGCTTTTCAGGTAGCTTCCAGACTGCATGAGTGGAGCTTTCAAAATGGGAAAACAAAATTTGTGTCTCAGTCTCACATTTCCAGATTCACACGCAGCATAAGGAGATGTTGATGCTAACAAGTCAAAAGAGATTCACGCTACCCACTGGGGCTTTCCCTAATTCTAATTTTTTCTAGGTCCGATTTTTGCGTGCAGCCAAGTGCCTAAACAAAGGATGCGACATGGAGACTTAGGGGTCTGTGCATCATCCAAAGACCTGCAGTGTTACACCAAGAACTGTGCTTAAATTGTACTTGGAATGCAAGGCGATCGCCTCCTTGAGGATGCGTGACTCTAAGTGTAAAAGGTGAAAAGGGATTAGAAGCAGAGTGTTTTTCTCAATAGATTTCAGCTAGGGGAATGAGGTTACATCCATTGCATGGAGGAGTGTCTAGAAGTGTGTTCCTGAAACCTGTGTAGAGCTGAGGTAATCTGGCTCTGCCTAGGAAGAGTGCCGTGTGTTGCCTTTCTCTAGCCAACACTGGAGTGTTCCAAAAGGCCTAGGGGGCTGAAGTTGTTAGGTGCCCCTGAGGTTCTTGGCTCTACTCAGTATACTGGTACCGAAACAGGTGCAGAAACAAGGTCCCTAGGAGTCTTGAAAAGCTTACTACAGTGAAACTAAAGCAGAACACTGAAGAAGGCCTGATGGAGCTGCTCCATACCTCCCGTTTGGCAAGGCAAATCAGGGCCTACTTCGAGGCTAGGACTCACTACCGTTAAACTAAAGGAGAACAGCGAGGAAGGCCTCATGGAGCTGCTGCACGCCTCCCGTTTTGCCATGATAATCTGGGCATTACTTCGAGGCTAGTGCTCCCCTTGACTTTCACTTTAGTTATAGAGCAGAGCAGGTGAGCTTCCAACTAGGAACTGGAAGCACAAGGTTTCTATCGGGAGAACTCATTTTCTTCGCAGAAGCAGGCAGGCAGTAACTAAAAGGACAGTAACAACAGTGCTTTTCAGGTAGCTTCCAGACTGCATGAGTGGAGCTTTCAAAATAGGAAAACAAGATTTGTGTCTCAGTCTCACATTTCCAGATTCACACGCAGCATAAGGAGATGTTGATGCTAACAAGTCAAAAGAGATTCACGATACCCACTGGAGCTTTCCCTAATTCTAATTTTTTCTACGACCGCTTTTTTGCGTGCAGTCAAGTGCCTAAACAAAGGATGCGCGAGGGCGATATAGGGGCCTGTGCTTCTTCCAAAGTCCTGCCGTGTTATACCAAGAACTGTGCTTAAATTGTACTTGGAATGCAAGCCGACCACCTCCTGAGGATGCGTGACTCTAAGTGTAATAGGGGAAAAGGGATTAAAAAGAGTGTTCTTCTCAAAAGAGTTCAACTAGGGGAATGAGGTTACATCCATTTAATGGAGGACAGTCTAGAAGTGTGTTCCTTAATCCTGTGTAGAGCTGAGGTAAACTGGCTCTCTCAAGGAAGAGTGCAGTGTGTTGCCTTTCTCTAGCCAACACTGGGGTGTCCCAGAAGGCCTACGGGGCTGAAGTTCCTTACCTGACCCTGAGCTTCCTGGCTTTACTCAGTATAATGGTAGCAGAACGGGTGTGCAACAAGGTCCCTAGAAGTGTGGAAAAGCTTACTACCGAGAAACTAAAGCAGAACAGTGAAGAAGGCCTGATGGAGCGTCTCCATACCTCCCGTTTGGCAAGGCAAATCAGGGCCTTACTTCGGGGCTAGGGCTCACGTGGACTTTCACTTTAGATATAGAGCAGAGCAGGGTGAGCTTCCAAGTAGGAAGTGGAAGCACAAGGTTTCGGACGGGAAAACTCAATATCTTCTCAGAACCGTGCAGGCAGTGACTAAAACCCCGGCAACAACAATGCTTTTCAGGTATAAAGGAGGCCGCATGAACAGAGCTTTCCAAACGGGCAAGGAAATCTTGTGCCATCAGTCTCCAAATAGTAAGTTGGTACGCAGCATACACGCAGGACCAGAGCTTCCCGGCTCTAGGCAGTTTTCTGATTGCGATAGGGGTGCTGAAGCAAGGTCTCTAGGAGTCTAGGAAAACTTACTACGGTTAAACTAAAGAACAGCGATGAAGGCCTCATGGAGCTGCTGCACGCCTCCCGTTTTGCCAGGATAATCAGGGCATTACTTCGAGGCTAGTGTTCCCTGACTTTCACTTTAGTTATAGAGGAGAGCAGGTGAGCTTCCAACTAGGAACTGGAAGCACAAGGTTTCTTTCGGGAGAACTCATTTTCTTCGCAGAAGCAGGCAGGCAGTAACTAAAAGGACGGTAACAAGAGTGCTTTTCAGGTAGCTTCCAGACTGCATGAGTGGAGCTTTCAAAATGGGAAAACAAAATTTGTGTCTCAGTCTCACATTTCCAGATTCACACGCAGCATAAGGAGATGTTGATGCTAACAAGTCAAAAGACATTCACGCTACCCACTGGGGCTTTCCCTAATTCTAATTTTTTCTAGGTCCGATTTTTGCGTGCAGCCAAGTGCCTAAACAAAGGATGCGACATGGAGACTTAGGGGCCTGTGCATCATCCAAAGACCTGCAGTGTTACACCACGAACTGTGCTTAAATTGTACTTGGAATGCAAGGCGATCGCCTCCTTGAGGATGCGTGACTCTAAGTGTAAAAGGTGAAAAGGGATTAGAAGCAGAGTGTTTTTCTCAATAGAGTTCAGCTAGGGGAATGAGGTTACATCCACTGCATGGAGGAGTGTCTAGAAGTGTGTTCCTGAAACCTGTGTAGAGCTGAGGTAATCTGGCTCTCCCAAGGAAGAGTGCCGTGTGTTGCCTTTCTCTAGCTAACCCTGCAGTGTTCCAAAAGGCCTACGGGGCTGAAGTTGTTAACTGCCCCTGGGGTTCTTGGCTCTACTCAGTATACTGGTACCGAAGCAGGTGCTGAAGCAAGGTCCCTAGGAGTCTTGAAAAGCTTACTACAGTGAAACTAAAGCAGAACACTGAAGAAGGCCTGATGGAGCTGCTCCATACCTCCCTTTTGGCAAGGCAATTCAGGGCCTTACTTCGAGGCTAAGGCTCACGTGGACTTTCACTTTAGGTATAGAGCAGAGCAGGGTGAGCTTCCAACTAGGAACTGGAAGCGCAAGGTTTCGTACGAAAAAACTCCATATCTTCTCAAAACCATGCAGGCAGTGACTAAAACCCCGGCAACAACAATGCTTTTCAGGTATAAAGGAGGCCGCATGAACAGAGCTTTCCAAATGGGCAAAGAAGCCTTGTGCCATCAGTCTCCAAATAGTAAGTTGGTACGCAGCATACACGCATGACCAGAGCTTCCCGACTCTAGGCAGTTTTCTGATTCCGATATGGGTGCTGAAGCAAGGTCTCTAGGAGTCTTGGAAAACATACTACCATTAAACTAAAGGAGAACAGCGATGAAGGCCTCATGGAGCTGCTGCACGCCTCCTCTTTCGCCAGGATAATCAGGGCATTACTTCGAGGCTAGTGCTCCCCTTGACTTTCACTTCAGTTATAGAGCAGAGCAGGTGAGCTTCCAACTAGGAACCGGAAGCACAAGGTTTCTTTCGGGAGAACTCATTTTCTACGCAGAAGCAGGCAGGCAGTAAGTAAAAGGACGGTAACAAGAGTGCTTTTCAAGTAGCTTCAAGACTGCATGAGTGGAGCTTTCAAAGTTGGAAAACAATCTTTGTGCCATCAGTCTCCCATTTCCAGATTGACACGCAGCATAAGGACATGTTGATGCTAACAAGTCAAAAAGATTCACGATACCCACTGGGGCTTTCCCTTATTCAACCTGTTTCTACGACCACTTTTCTGCATGCAGCCAAGTGCCTAAACAAAGGATGCGACATGGAGACATAGGGGCCTGTGCATCCTCCAAAGACCTGCAGTGTTACACCAAGAACTGTGCTTAAATTGTACTTGGAATGCAAGGCGATCGCCTCCTTGAGGATGCGTGACTCTTAGTGTAAAAGGTGAAAAGGGATTAGAAGCAGAGTGTTTTTCTCAATAGAGTTCAGCTATGGGAATGAGGTTACATCCATTGCATGGAGGAGTGTCTAGAAGTGTGTTCCTGAAACCTGTGTAGAGCTGAGGTAATCTGGCTCTCCCAAGGAAGAGTGCCGTGTGTTGCCTTTCTCTAGCTAACCCAGCAGTGTTCCAAAAGGCCTACGGGGCTGAAGTTTTTAGCCGCCCCTGAGGTTCTTGGCTCTACTCAGTATACTGGTACCGAAACAGGTGCTGAAGCAAGGTCCCTAGGAGTCTTAAAAAGCTTACTACAGTGAAACTAAAGCAGAACACTGAAGAAGGCCTGATGGAGCTGCTCCATACCTCCCGTTTGACAAGGCAATTCAGGGCCTTACTTCGAGGCTAAGGCTCACGTGGACTTTCACTTTAGGTATAGAGCAGAGCAGGGTGAGCTTCCAACTAGGAACTGGAAGCGCAAGGTTTCGTACGGGAAAACTCAATATCTTCTCAGAACCGTGCAGGCAGTGACTAAAACCCCGACAACAACAATGCTTTTCAGGTAGCTTCGAGGCCGCATGAACGGAGCTTTCCTAATGGGAGAAGAAGGCTTGTGCCATCAGTCTACAATTTCTAGGTTGATACGCAGCATCCACGCAGGACCAGAGCTTCCTGTCTCTAGGCAGTTTTCTGATACCGAAACGTGTGCTGAAGCAAGGTTCCTAGGAGTCTTGGAAAGCTTACTACCGTTAAACTAAAGCAGAACTGCCATGAAGGCCTCATGGAGCTGCCTCATGCCTCCTGATTTGCAAGGATAATTAGGGCCTTACTTGGAGGTAACTGCTCACGTTGATTTTCACTTTTGGTATAGAGGAGAGCAGGGTGAGCTTCCAACTAGGAACTGGAAGGACAAGGTTTCTTTGGTGAAAATTCATTTTCTTCTCTGAGCCGGCAGTAACTAAGAGCCTGGTAACAGCAGTGCTTTTCAGGTAGTTTCAAGACTGCATGAGTGGTGCTTTCAAAGTTGGAAACAATCTTTGGGCCATCAGTCTGCCATTTCCAGATGACACGCAGCATAAGTACATGGTGATGCTAACAAGTCAAAAGAGATTCACGATACCCACTGGAGCTTTCCCTAATTCTAATTTTTTCTACGACCGCTTTTTTGCGTGCAGTCAAGTGCCTAAACAAAGGATGCGCGAGGGCGATATAGGGGCCTGTGCTTCTTCCAAAGTCCTGCCGTGTTATACCAAGAACTGTGCTTAAATTGTACTTGGAATGCAAGCCGACCACCTCCTGAGGATGCGTGACTCTAAGTGTAATAGGGGAAAAGGGATTAAAAAGAGTGTTCTTCTCAAAAGAGTTCAACTAGGGGAATGAGGTTACATCCATTTAATGGAGGACAGTCTAGAAGTGTGTTCCTTAATCCTGTGTAGAGCTGAGGTAAACTGGCTCTCTCAAGGAAGAGTGCAGTGTGTTGCCTTTCTCTAGCCAACACTGGGGTGTCACAGAAGGCCTACGGGGCTGAAGTTCCTTACCTGACCCTGAGCTTCCTGGCTTTACTCAGTATAATGGTAGCAGAACGGGTGTGCAACAAGGTCCCTAGAAGTGTGGAAAAGCTTACTACCGTGAAACTAAAGCAGAACAGTGAAGAAGGCCTGATGGAGCGTCTCCATACCTCCCGTTTGGCAAGGCAAATCAGGGCCTTACTTCGGGGCTAGGGCTCACGTGGACTTTCACTTTAGATATAGAGCAGAGCAGGGTGAGCTTCCAAGTAGGAAGTGGAAGCACAAGGTTTCGGATGGGAAAACTCAATATCTTCTCAGAACCGTGCAGGCAGTGACTAAAACCCCGGCAACAACAATGCTTTTCAGGTATAAAGGAGGCCGCATGAACAGAGCTTTCCAAACGGGCAAGGAAATCTTGTGCCATCAGTCTCCAAATAGTAAGTTGGTACGCAGCATACACGCAGGACCAGAGCTTCCCGGCTCTAGGCAGTTTTCTGATTGCGATAGGGGTGCTGAAGCAAGGTCTCTAGGAGTCTAGGAAAACTTACTACGGTTAAACTAAAGAACAGCGATGAAGGCCTCATGGAGCTGCTGCACGCCTCCCGTTTTGCCAGGATAATCAGGGCATTACTTCGAGGCTAGTGTTCCCTGACTTTCACTTTAGTTATAGAGGAGAGCAGTTGAGCTTCCAACTAGGAACTGGAAGCACAAGGTTTCTTTCGGGAGAACTCATTTTCTTCGCAGAAGCAGGCAGGCAGTAACTAAAAGGACGGTAACAAGAGTGCTTTTCAGGTAGCTTCCAGACTGCATGAGTGGAGCTTTCAAAATGGGAAAACAAAATTTGTGTCTCAGTCTCACATTTCCAGATTCACACGCAGCATAAGGAGATGTTGATGCTAACAAGTCAAAAGAGATTCACGCTACCCACTGGGGCTTTCCCTAATTCTAATTTTTTCTAGGTCCGATTTTTGCGTGCAGCCAAGTGCCTAAACAAAGGATGCGACATGGAGACTTAGGGGTCTGTGCATCATCCAAAGACCTGCAGTGTTACACCAAGAACTGTGCTTAAATTGTACTTGGAATGCAAGGCGATCGCCTCCTTGAGGATGCGTGACTCTAAGTGTAAAAGGTGAAAAGGGATTAGAAGCAGAGTGTTTTTCTCAATAGAGTTCAGCTAGGGGAATGAGGTTACATCCATTGCATGGAGGAGTGTCTAGAAGTGTGTTCCTGAAACCTGTGTAGAGCTGAGGTAATCTGGCTCTGCCAAGGAAGAGTGCCGTGTGTTGCCTTTCTCTAGCCAACACTGGAGTGTTCCAAAAGGCCTAGGGGGCTGAAGTTGTTAGCTGCCCCTGAGGTTCTTGGCTCTACTCAGTATACTGGTACCGAAACAGGTGCAGAAACAAGGTCCCTAGGAGTCTTGAAAAGCTTACTACAGTGAAACTAAAGCAGAACACTGAAGAAGGCCTGATGGAGCTGCTCCATACCTCCCGTTTGGCAAGGCAAATCAGGGCCTACTTCGAGGCTAGGACTCACTACCGTTAAACTAAAGGAGAACAGCGAGGAAGGCCTCATGGAGCTGCTGCACGCCTCCCGTTTTGCCATGATAATCTGGGCATTACTTCGAGGCTAGTGCTCCCCTTGACTTTCACTTTAGTTATAGAGCAGAGCAGGTGAGCTTCCAACTAGGAACTGGAAGCACAAGGTTTCTATCGGGAGAACTCATTTTCTTCGCAGAAGCAGGCAGGCAGTAACTAAAAGGACAGTAACAACAGTGCTTTTCAGGTAGCTTCCAGACTGCATGAGTGGAGCTTTCAAAATAGGAAAACAAGATTTGTGTCTCAGTCTCACATTTCCAGATTCACACGCAGCATAAGGAG
Organism: Balaenoptera physalus; assembly: GCF_965194825.1. NCBI lineage: Eukaryota > Metazoa > Chordata > Mammalia > Artiodactyla > Balaenopteridae > Balaenoptera > Balaenoptera physalus. The sequence continues at coordinate 155,321 of NW_028125502.1, read as the reverse complement.
ATGTTGATGCTAACAAGTCAAAAGAGATTCACGATACCCACTGGAGCTTTCCCTAATTCTAATTTTTTCTACGACCGCTTTTTTGCGTGCAGTCAAGTGCCTAAACAAAGGATGCGCGAGGGCGATATAGGGGCCTGTGCTTCTTCCAAAGTCCTGCCGTGTTATACCAAGAACTGTGCTTAAATTGTACTTGGAATGCAAGCCGACCACCTCCTGAGGATGCGTGACTCTAAGTGTAATAGGGGAAAAGGGATTAAAAAGAGTGTTCTTCTCAAAAGAGTTCAACTAGGGGAATGAGGTTACATCCATTTAATGGAGGACAGTCTAGAAGTGTGTTCCTTAATCCTGTGTAGAGCTGAGGTAAACTGGCTCTCTCAAGGAAGAGTGCAGTGTGTTGCCTTTCTCTAGCCAACACTGGGGTGTCCCAGAAGGCCTACGGGGCTGAAGTTCCTTACCTGACCCTGAGCTTCCTGGCTTTACTCAGTATAATGGTAGCAGAACGGGTGTGCAACAAGGTCCCTAGAAGTGTGGAAAAGCTTACTACCGAGAAACTAAAGCAGAACAGTGAAGAAGGCCTGATGGAGCGTCTCCATACCTCCCGTTTGGCAAGGCAAATCAGGGCCTTACTTCGGGGCTAGGGCTCACGTGGACTTTCACTTTAGATATAGAGCAGAGCAGGGTGAGCTTCCAAGTAGGAAGTGGAAGCACAAGGTTTCGGACGGGAAAACTCAATATCTTCTCAGAACCGTGCAGGCAGTGACTAAAACCCCGGCAACAACAATGCTTTTCAGGTATAAAGGAGGCCGCATGAACAGAGCTTTCCAAACGGGCAAGGAAATCTTGTGCCATCAGTCTCCAAATAGTAAGTTGGTACGCAGCATACACGCAGGACCAGAGCTTCCCGGCTCTAGGCAGTTTTCTGATTGCGATAGGGGTGCTGAAGCAAGGTCTCTAGGAGTCTAGGAAAACTTACTACGGTTAAACTAAAGAACAGCGATGAAGGCCTCATGGAGCTGCTGCACGCCTCCCGTTTTGCCAGGATAATCAGGGCATTACTTCGAGGCTAGTGTTCCCTGACTTTCACTTTAGTTATAGAGGAGAGCAGGTGAGCTTCCAACTAGGAACTGGAAGCACAAGGTTTCTTTCGGGAGAACTCATTTTCTTCGCAGAAGCAGGCAGGCAGTAACTAAAAGGACGGTAACAAGAGTGCTTTTCAGGTAGCTTCCAGACTGCATGAGTGGAGCTTTCAAAATGGGAAAACAAAATTTGTGTCTCAGTCTCACATTTCCAGATTCACACGCAGCATAAGGAGATGTTGATGCTAACAAGTCAAAAGACATTCACGCTACCCACTGGGGCTTTCCCTAATTCTAATTTTTTCTAGGTCCGATTTTTGCGTGCAGCCAAGTGCCGAAACAAAGGATGCGACATGGAGACTTAGGGGCCTGTGCATCCTCCAAAGACCTGCAGTGTTACACCAAGAACTGTGCTTAAATTGTACTTGGAATGCAAGGCGATCGCCTCCTTGAGGATGCGTGACTCTAAGTGTAAAAGGTGAAAAGGGATTAGAAGCAGAGTGTTTTTCTCAATAGAGTTCAGCTAGGGGAATGAGGTTACATCCACTGCATGGAGGAGTGTCTAGAAGTGTGTTCCTGAAACCTGTGTAGAGCTGAGGTAATCTGGCTCTCCCAAGGAAGAGTGCTGTGTGTTGCCTTTCTCTAGCTAACCCAGCAGTGTTCCAAAAGGCCTACGGGGCTGAAGTTTTCAGCTGCCCCTGAGGTTCTTGGCTCTACTCAGTATACTGGTACAGAAACAGGTGCTGAAGCAAGGTCCCTAGGAGTCTTGAAAAGCTTACTACAGTGAAACTAAAGCAGAACACTGAAGAAGGCCTGATGGAGCTGCTCCATACCTCCCTTTTGGCAAGGCAATTCAGGGCCTTACTTCGAGGCTAAGGCTCACGTGGACTTTCACTTTAGGTATAGAGCAGAGCAGGGTGAGCTTCCAACTAGGAACTGGAAGCGCAAGGTTTCGTACGAAAAAACTCAATATCTTCTCAAAACCATGCAGGCAGTGACTAAAACCCCGGCAACAACAATGCTTTTCAGGTATAAAGGAGGCCGCATGAACAGAGCTTTCCAAATGGGCAAAGAAGCCTTGTGCCATCAGTCTCCAAATAGTAAGTTGGTACGCAGCATACACGCATGACCAGAGCTTCCCGACTCTAGGCAGTTTTCTGATTCCGATATGGGTGCTGAAGCAAGGTCTCTAGGAGTCTTGGAAAACATACTACCATTAAACTAAAGGAGAACAGCGATGAAGGCCTCATGGAGCTGCTGCACGCCTCCTCTTTCGCCAGGATAATCAGGGCATTACTTCGAGGCTAGTGCTCCCCTTGACTTTCACTTCAGTTATAGAGCAGAGCAGGTGAGCTTCCAACTAGGAACCGGAAGCACAAGGTTTCTTTCGGGAGAACTCATTTTCTACGCAGAAGCAGGCAGGCAGTAAGTAAAAGGACGGTAACAAGAGTGCTTTTCAAGTAGCTTCAAGACTGCATGAGTGGAGCTTTCAAAGTTGGAAAACAATCTTTGTGCCATCAGTCTCCCATTTCCAGATTGACACGCAGCATAAGGACATGTTGATGCTAACAAGTCAAAAAGATTCACGATACCCACTGGGGCTTTCCCTTATTCAACCTGTTTCTACGACCACTTTTCTGCATGCAGCCAAGTGCCTAAACAAAGGATGCGACATGGAGACATAGGGGCCTGTGCATCCTCCAAAGACCTGCAGTGTTACACCAAGAACTGTGCTTAAATTGTACTTGGAATGCAAGGCGATCGCCTCCTTGAGGATGCGTGACTCTTAGTGTAAAAGGTGAAAAGGGATTAGAAGCAGAGTGTTTTTCTCAATAGAGTTCAGCTATGGGAATGAGGTTACATCCATTGCATGGAGGAGTGTCCAGAAGTGTGTTCCTGAAACCTGTGCAGAGCTGAGGTAATCTGGCTCTCCCAAGGAAGAGTGCCGTGTGTTGCCTTTCTCTAGCTAACCCAGCAGTGTTCCAAAAGGCCTACGGGGCTGAAGTTTTTAGCCGCCCCTGAGGTTCTTGGCTCTACTCAGTATACTGGTACCGAAACAGGTGCTGAAGCAAGGTCCCTAGGAGTCTTAAAAAGCTTACTACAGTGAAACTAAAGCAGAACACTGAAGAAGGCCTGATGGAGCTGCTCCATACCTCCCGTTTGACAAGGCAATTCAGGGCCTTACTTCGAGGCTAAGGCTCACGTGGACTTTCACTTTAGGTATAGAGCAGAGCAGGGTGAGCTTCCAACTAGGAACTGGAAGCGCAAGGTTTCGTACGGGAAAACTCAATATCTTCTCAGAACCGTGCAGGCAGTGACTAAAACCCCGACAACAACAATGCTTTTCAGGTAGCTTCGAGGCCGCATGAACGGAGCTTTCCTAATGGGAGAAGAAGGCTTGTGCCATCAGTCTACAATTTCTAGGTTGATACGCAGCATCCACGCAGGACCAGAGCTTCCTGTCTCTAGGCAGTTTTCTGATACCGAAACGTGTGCTGAAGCAAGGTTCCTAGGAGTCTTGGAAAGCTTACTACCGTTAAACTAAAGCAGAACTGCCATGAAGGCCTCATGGAGCTGCCTCATGCCTCCTGATTTGCAAGGATAATTAGGGCCTTACTTGGAGGTAACTGCTCACGTTGATTTTCACTTTTGGTATAGAGGAGAGCAGGGTGAGCTTCCAACTAGGAACTGGAAGGACAAGGTTTCTTTGGTGAAAATTCATTTTCTTCTCTGAGCCGGCAGTAACTAAGAGCCTGGTAACAGCAGTGCTTTTCAGGTAGTTTCAAGACTGCATGAGTGGTGCTTTCAAAGTTGGAAACAATCTTTGGGCCATCAGTCTGCCATTTCCAGATGACACGCAGCATAAGTACATGGTGATGCTAACAAGTCAAAAGAGATTCACGATACCCACTGGAGCTTTCCCTAATTCTAATTTTTTCTACGACCGCTTTTTTGCGTGCAGTCAAGTGCCTAAACAAAGGATGCGCGAGGGCGATATAGGGGCCTGTGCTTCTTCCAAAGTCCTGCCGTGTTATACCAAGAACTGTGCTTAAATTGTACTTGGAATGCAAGCCGACCACCTCCTGAGGATGCGTGACTCTAAGTGTAATAGGGGAAAAGGGATTAAAAAGAGTGTTCTTCTCAAAAGAGTTCAACTAGGGGAATGAGGTTACATCCATTTAATGGAGGACAGTCTAGAAGTGTGTTCCTTAATCCTGTGTAGAGCTGAGGTAAACTGGCTCTCTCAAGGAAGAGTGCAGTGTGTTGCCTTTCTCTAGCCAACACTGGGGTGTCACAGAAGGCCTACGGGGCTGAAGTTCCTTACCTGACCCTGAGCTTCCTGGCTTTACTCAGTATAATGGTAGCAGAACGGGTGTGCAACAAGGTCCCTAGAAGTGTGGAAAAGCTTACTACCGTGAAACTAAAGCAGAACAGTGAAGAAGGCCTGATGGAGCGTCTCCATACCTCCCGTTTGGCAAGGCAAATCAGGGCCTTACTTCGGGGCTAGGGCTCACGTGGACTTTCACTTTAGATATAGAGCAGAGCAGGGTGAGCTTCCAAGTAGGAAGTGGAAGCACAAGGTTTCGGATGGGAAAACTCAATATCTTCTCAGAACCGTGCAGGCAGTGACTAAAACCCCGGCAACAACAATGCTTTTCAGGTATAAAGGAGGCCGCATGAACAGAGCTTTCCAAACGGGCAAGGAAATCTTGTGCCATCAGTCTCCAAATAGTAAGTTGGTACGCAGCATACACGCAGGACCAGAGCTTCCCGGCTCTAGGCAGTTTTCTGATTGCGATAGGGGTGCTGAAGCAAGGTCTCTAGGAGTCTAGGAAAACTTACTACGGTTAAACTAAAGAACAGCGATGAAGGCCTCATGGAGCTGCTGCACGCCTCCCGTTTTGCCAGGATAATCAGGGCATTACTTCGAGGCTAGTGTTCCCTGACTTTCACTTTAGTTATAGAGGAGAGCAGTTGAGCTTCCAACTAGGAACTGGAAGCACAAGGTTTCTTTCGGGAGAACTCATTTTCTTCGCAGAAGCAGGCAGGCAGTAACTAAAAGGACGGTAACAAGAGTGCTTTTCAGGTAGCTTCCAGACTGCATGAGTGGAGCTTTCAAAATGGGAAAACAAAATTTGTGTCTCAGTCTCACATTTCCAGATTCACACGCAGCATAAGGAGATGTTGATGCTAACAAGTCAAAAGAGATTCACGCTACCCACTGGGGCTTTCCCTAATTCTAATTTTTTCTAGGTCCGATTTTTGCGTGCAGCCAAGTGCCTAAACAAAGGATGCGACATGGAGACTTAGGGGTCTGTGCATCATCCAAAGACCTGCAGTGTTACACCAAGAACTGTGCTTAAATTGTACTTGGAATGCAAGGCGATCGCCTCCTTGAGGATGCGTGACTCTAAGTGTAAAAGGTGAAAAGGGATTAGAAGCAGAGTGTTTTTCTCAATAGAGTTCAGCTAGGGGAATGAGGTTACATCCATTGCATGGAGGAGTGTCTAGAAGTGTGTTCCTGAAACCTGTGTAGAGCTGAGGTAATCTGGCTCTGCCAAGGAAGAGTGCCGTGTGTTGCCTTTCTCTAGCCAACACTGGAGTGTTCCAAAAGGCCTAGGGGGCTGAAGTTGTTAGCTGCCCCTGAGGTTCTTGGCTCTACTCAGTATACTGGTACCGAAACAGGTGCAGAAACAAGGTCCCTAGGAGTCTTGAAAAGCTTACTACAGTGAAACTAAAGCAGAACACTGAAGAAGGCCTGATGGAGCTGCTCCATACCTCCCGTTTGGCAAGGCAAATCAGGGCCTACTTCGAGGCTAGGACTCACTACCGTTAAACTAAAGGAGAACAGCGAGGAAGGCCTCATGGAGCTGCTGCACGCCTCCCGTTTTGCCATGATAATCTGGGCATTACTTCGAGGCTAGTGCTCCCCTTGACTTTCACTTTAGTTATAGAGCAGAGCAGGTGAGCTTCCAACTAGGAACTGGAAGCACAAGGTTTCTATCGGGAGAACTCATTTTCTTCGCAGAAGCAGGCAGGCAGTAACTAAAAGGACAGTAACAACAGTGCTTTTCAGGTAGCTTCCAGACTGCATGAGTGGAGCTTTCAAAATAGGAAAACAAGATTTGTGTCTCAGTCTCACATTTCCAGATTCACACGCAGCATAAGGAGATGTTGATGCTAACAAGTCAAAAGAGATTCACGATACCCACTGGAGCTTTCCCTAATTCTAATTTTTTCTACGACCGCTTTTTTGCGTGCAGTCAAGTGCCTAAACAAAGGATGCGCGAGGGCGATATAGGGGCCTGTGCTTCTTCCAAAGTCCTGCCGTGTTATACCAAGAACTGTGCTTAAATTGTACTTGGAATGCAAGCCGACCACCTCCTGAGGATGCGTGACTCTAAGTGTAATAGGGGAAAAGGGATTAAAAAGAGTGTTCTTCTCAAAAGAGTTCAACTAGGGGAATGAGGTTACATCCATTTAATGGAGGACAGTCTAGAAGTGTGTTCCTTAATCCTGTGTAGAGCTGAGGTAAACTGGCTCTCTCAAGGAAGAGTGCAGTGTGTTGCCTTTCTCTAGCCAACACTGGGGTGTCCCAGAAGGCCTACGGGGCTGAAGTTCCTTACCTGACCCTGAGCTTCCTGGCTTTACTCAGTATAATGGTAGCAGAACGGGTGTGCAACAAGGTCCCTAGAAGTGTGGAAAAGCTTACTACCGAGAAACTAAAGCAGAACAGTGAAGAAGGCCTGATGGAGCGTCTCCATACCTCCCGTTTGGCAAGGCAAATCAGGGCCTTACTTCGGGGCTAGGGCTCACGTGGACTTTCACTTTAGATATAGAGCAGAGCAGGGTGAGCTTCCAAGTAGGAAGTGGAAGCACAAGGTTTCGGACGGGAAAACTCAATATCTTCTCAGAACCGTGCAGGCAGTGACTAAAACCCCGGCAACAACAATGCTTTTCAGGTATAAAGGAGGCCGCATGAACAGAGCTTTCCAAACGGGCAAGGAAATCTTGTGCCATCAGTCTCCAAATAGTAAGTTGGTACGCAGCATACACGCAGGACCAGAGCTTCCCGGCTCTAGGCAGTTTTCTGATTGCGATAGGGGTGCTGAAGCAAGGTCTCTAGGAGTCTAGGAAAACTTACTACGGTTAAACTAAAGAACAGCGATGAAGGCCTCATGGAGCTGCTGCACGCCTCCCGTTTTGCCAGGATAATCAGGGCATTACTTCGAGGCTAGTGTTCCCTGACTTTCACTTTAGTTATAGAGGAGAGCAGGTGAGCTTCCAACTAGGAACTGGAAGCACAAGGTTTCTTTCGGGAGAACTCATTTTCTTCGCAGAAGCAGGCAGGCAGTAACTAAAAGGACGGTAACAAGAGTGCTTTTCAGGTAGCTTCCAGACTGCATGAGTGGAGCTTTCAAAATGGGAAAACAAAATTTGTGTCTCAGTCTCACATTTCCAGATTCACACGCAGCATAAGGAGATGTTGATGCTAACAAGTCAAAAGAGATTCACGCTACCCACTGGGGCTTTCCCTAATTCTAATTTTTTCTAGGTCCGATTTTTGCGTGCAGCCAAGTGCCTAAACAAAGGATGCGACATGGAGACTTAGGGGTCTGTGCATCATCCAAAGACCTGCAGTGTTACACCAAGAACTGTGCTTAAATTGTACTTGGAATGCAAGGCGATCGCCTCCTTGAGGATGCGTGACTCTAAGTGTAAAAGGTGAAAAGGGATTAGAAGCAGAGTGTTTTTCTCAATAGAGTTCAGCTAGGGGAATGAGGTTACATCCATTGCATGGAGGAGTGTCTAGAAGTGTGTTCCTGAAACCTGTGTAGAGCTGAGGTAATCTGGCTCTGCCAAGGAAGAGTGCCGTGTGTTGCCTTTCTCTAGCCAACACTGGAGTGTTCCAAAAGGCCTAGGGGGCTGAAGTTGTTAGCTGCCCCTGAGGTTCTTGGCTCTACTCAGTATACTGGTACCGAAACAGGTGCAGAAACAAGGTCCCTAGGAGTCTTGAAAAGCTTACTACAGTGAAACTAAAGCAGAGCACTGAAGAAGGCCTGATGGAGCTGCTCCATACCTCCCGTTTGGCAAGGCAAATCAGGGCCTACTTCGAGGCTAGGACTCACTACCGTTAAACTAAAGGAGAACAGCGAGGAAGGCCTCATGGAGCTGCTGCACGCCTCCCGTTTTGCCAGGTTAATCAGGGCTTTACTTCGAGGCTAGTGCTCCCCTTGACTTTCACTTTAGTTATAGAGCAGAGCAGGTGAGCTTCCAACTAGGAACTGGAAGCACAAGGTTTCTTTCGGGAGAACTCATTTTCTTCGCTGAAGCAGGCAGGCAGTAACTAAAAGGACAGTAACAACAGTGCTTTTCAGGTAGCTTCGAGACTGCATGAGTGAAGCTTTCAAAATAGGAAAACAAGATTTGTGTCTCAGTCTCACATTTCCAGTTTAACACGCATCATAAGGAGATGTTGATGCTAACAAGTGAAAAGAGATTCACGCTACCCACTGGGGCTTTCCCTAATTCTAATTTTTTCTACGACCGCTTTTTTGCGTGCAGTCAAGTGCCTAAACAAAGGATGCGCGAGGGCGATATAGGGGCCTGTGCTTCTTCCAAAGTCCTGCCGTGTTATACCAAGAACTGTGCTTAAATTGTACTTGGAATGCAAGCCGACCACCTCCTGAGGATGCGTGACTCTAAGTGTAATAGGTATGGAGCAGCTCCATCAGGCCTTCTTCAGTGTTCTGCTTTAGTTTCACTGTAGTAAGCTTTTCAAGACTCCTAGGGACCTTGCTTCAGCACCTGTTTCTGTACCAGTATACTGAGTAGAGCCAAGAACCTCAGGGGCAGCTGAAAACTTCAGCCCCGTAGGCCTTTTGGAACACTGCTGGGTTAGCTAGAGAAAGGCAACACACAGCACTCTTCCTTGGGAGAGCCAGATTACCTCAGCTCTACACAGGTTTCAGGAACACACTTCTAGACACTCCTCCATGCAGTGGATGTAACCTCATTCCCCTAGCTGAACTCTATTGAGAAAAACACTCTGCTTCTAATCCCTTTTCACCTTTTACACTTAGAGTCACGCATCCTCAAGGAGGCGATCGCCTTGCATTCCAAGTACAATTTAAGCACAGTTCGTGGTGTAACACTGCAGGTCTTTGGATGATGCACAGGCCCCTAAGTCTCCATGTCGCATCCTTTGTTTAGGCACTTGGCTGCACGCAAAAATCGGACCTAGAAAAAATTAGAATTAGGGAAAGCCCCAGTGGGTAGCGTGAATGTCTTTTGACTTGTTAGCATCAACATCTCCTTATGCTGCGTGTGAATCTGGAAATGTGAGACTGAGACACAAATTTTGTTTTCCCATTTTGAAAGCTCCACTCATGCAGTCTGGAAGCTACCTGAAAAGCACTCTTGTTACCGTCCTTTTAGTTACTGCCTGCCTGCTTCTGCGAAGAAAATGAGTTCTCCCGAAAGAAACCTTGTGCTTCCAGTTCCTAGTTGGAAGCTCACCTGCTCTCCTCTATAACTAAAGTGAAAGTCAGGGAACACTAGCCTCGAAGTAATGCCCTGATTATCCTGGCAAAACGGGAGGCGTGCAGCAGCTCCATGAGGCCTTCATCGCTGTTCTTTAGTTTAACCGTAGTAAGTTTTCCTAGACTCCTAGAGACCTTGCTTCAGCACCCCTATCGCAATCAGAAAACTGCCTAGAGCCGGGAAGCTCTGGTCCTGCGTGTATGCTGCGTACCAACTTACTATTTGGAGACTGATGGCACAAGATTTCCTTGCCCGTTTGGAAAGCTCTGTTCATGCGGCCTCCTTTATACCTGAAAAGCATTGTTGTTGCCGGGGTTTTAGTCACTGCCTGCACGGTTCTGAGAAGATATTGAGTTTTCCCGTCCGAAACCTTGTGCTTCCACTTCCTACTTGGAAGCTCACCCTGCTCTGCTCTATATCTAAAGTGAAAGTCCACGTGAGCCCTAGCCCCGAAGTAAGGCCCTGATTTGCCTTGCCAAACGGGAGGTATGGAGACGCTCCATCAGGCCTTCTTCACTGTTCTGCTTTAGTTTCTCGGTAGTAAGCTTTTCCACACTTCTAGGGACCTTGTTGCACACCCGTTCTGCTACCATTATACTGAGTAAAGCCAGGAAGCTCAGGGTCAGGTAAGGAACTTCAGCCCCGTAGGCCTTCTGGGACACCCCAGTGTTGGCTAGAGAAAGGCAACACACTGCACTCTTCCTTGAGAGAGCCAGTTTACCTCAGCTCTACACAGGATTAAGGAACACACTTCTAGACTGTCCTCCATTAAATGGATGTAACCTCATTCCCCTAGTTGAACTCTTTTGAGAAGAACACTCTTTTTAATCCCTTTTCCCCTATTACACTTAGAGTCACGCATCCTCAGGAGGTGGTCGGCTTGCATTCCAAGTACAATTTAAGCACAGTTCTTGGTATAACACGGCAGGACTTTGGAAGAAGCACAGGCCCCTATATCGCCCTCGCGCATCCTTTGTTTAGGCACTTGACTGCACGCAAAAAAGCGGTCGTAGAAAAAATTAGAATTAGGGAAAGCTCCAGTGGGTATCGTGAATCTCTTTTGACTTGTTAGCATCAACATCTCCTTATGCTGCGTGTGAATCTGGAAATGTGAGACTGAGACACAAATCTTGTTTTCCTATTTTGAAAGCTCCACTCATGCAGTCTGGAAGCTACCTGAAAAGCACTGTTGTTACTGTCCTTTTAGTTACTGCCTGCCTGCTTCTGCGAAGAAAATGAGTTCTCCCGATAGAAACCTTGTGCTTCCAGTTCCTAGTTGGAAGCTCACCTGCTCTGCTCTATAACTAAAGTGAAAGTCAAGGGGAGCACTAGCCTCGAAGTAATGCCCAGATTATCATGGCAAAACGGGAGGCGTGCAGCAGCTCCATGAGGCCTTCCTCGCTGTTCTCCTTTAGTTTAACGGTAGTGAGTCCTAGCCTCGAAGTAGGCCCTGATTTGCCTTGCCAAACGGGAGGTATGGAGCAGCTCCATCAGGCCTTCTTCAGTGTTCTGCTTTAGTTTCACTGTAGTAAGCTTTTCAAGACTCCTAGGGACCTTGTTTCTGCACCTGTTTCGGTACCAGTATACTGAGTAGAGCCAAGAACCTCAGGGGCAGCTAACAACTTCAGCCCCCTAGGCCTTTTGGAACACTCCAGTGTTGGCTAGAGAAAGGCAACACACGGCACTCTTCCTTGGCAGAGCCAGATTACCTCAGCTCTACACAGGTTTCAGGAACACACTTCTAGACACTCCTCCATGCAATGGATGTAACCTCATTCCCCTAGCTGAACTCTATTGAGAAAAACACTCTGCTTCTAATCCCTTTTCACCTTTTACACTTAGAGTCACGCATCCTCAAGGAGGCGATCGCCTTGCATTCCAAGTACAATTTAAGCACAGTTCTTGGTGTAACACTGCAGGTCTTTGGATGATGCACAGACCCCTAAGTCTCCATGTCGCATCCTTTGTTTAGGCACTTGGCTGCACGCAAAAATCGGACCTAGAAAAAATTAGAATTAGGGAAAGCCCCAGTGGGTAGCGTGAATCTCTTTTGACTTGTTAGCATCAACATCTCCTTATGCTGCGTGTGAATCTGGAAATGTGAGACTGAGACACAAATTTTGTTTTCCCATTTTGAAAGCTCCACTCATGCAGTCTGGAAGCTACCTGAAAAGCACTCTTGTTACCGTCCTTTTAGTTACTGCCTGCCTGCTTCTGCGAAGAAAATGAGTTCTCCCGAAAGAAACCTTGTGCTTCCAGTTCCTAGTTGGAAGCTCAACTGCTCTCCTCTATAACTAAAGTGAAAGTCAGGGAACACTAGCCTCGAAGTAATGCCCTGATTATCCTGGCAAAACGGGAGGCGTGCAGCAGCTCCATGAGGCCTTCATCGCTGTTCTTTAGTTTAACCGTAGTAAGTTTTCCTAGACTCCTAGAGACCTTGCTTCAGCACCCCTATCGCAATCAGAAAACTGCCTAGAGCCGGGAAGCTCTGGTCCTGCGTGTATGCTGCGTACCAACTTACTATTTGGAGACTGATGGCACAAGATTTCCTTGCCCGTTTGGAAAGCTCTGTTCATGCGGCCTCCTTTATACCTGAAAAGCATTGTTGTTGCCGGGGTTTTAGTCACTGCCTGCACGGTTCTGAGAAGATATTGAGTTTTCCCGTCCGAAACCTTGTGCTTCCACTTCCTACTTGGAAGCTCACCCTGCTCTGCTCTATATCTAAAGTGAAAGTCCACGTGAGCCCTAGCCCCGAAGTAAGGCCCTGATTTGCCTTGCCAAACGGGAGGTATGGAGACGCTCCATCAGGCCTTCTTCACTGTTCTGCTTTAGTTTCTCGGTAGTAAGCTTTTCCACACTTCTAGGGACCTTGTTGCACACCCGTTCTGCTACCATTATACTGAGTAAAGCCAGGAAGCTCAGGGTCAGGTAAGGAACTTCAGCCCCGTAGGCCTTCTGTGACACCCCAGTGTTGGCTAGAGAAAGGCAACACACTGCACTCTTCCTTGAGAGAGCCAGTTTACCTCAGCTCTACACAGGATTAAGGAACACACTTCTAGACTGTCCTCCATTAAATGGATGTAACCTCATTCCCCTAGTTGAACTCTTTTGAGAAGAACACTCTTTTTAATCCCTTTTCCCCTATTACACTTAGAGTCACGCATCCTCAGGAGGTGGTCGGCTTGCATTCCAAGTACAATTTAAGCACAGTTCTTGGTATAACACGGCAGGACTTTGGAAGAAGCACAGGCCCCTATATCGCCCTCGCGCATCCTTTGTTTAGGCACTTGACTGCACGCAAAAAAGCGGTCGTAGAAAAAATTAGAATTAGGGAAAGCTCCAGTGGGTATCGTGAATCTCTTTTGACTTGTTAGCATCACCATGTACTTATGCTGCGTGTCATCTGGAAATGGCAGACTGATGGCCCAAAGATTGTTTCCAACTTTGAAAGCACCACTCATGCAGTCTTGAAACTACCTGAAAAGCACTGCTGTTACCAGGCTCTTAGTTACTGCCGGCTCAGAGAAGAAAATGAATTTTCACCAAAGAAACCTTGTCCTTCCAGTTCCTAGTTGGAAGCTCACCCTGCTCTCCTCTATACCAAAAGTGAAAATCAACGTGAGCAGTTACCTCCAAGTAAGGCCCTAATTATCCTTGCAAATCAGGAGGCATGAGGCAGCTCCATGAGGCCTTCATGGCAGTTCTGCTTTAGTTTAACGGTAGTAAGCTTTCCAAGACTCCTAGGAACCTTGCTTCAGCACACGTTTCGGTATCAGAAAACTGCCTAGAGACAGGAAGCTCTGGTCCTGCGTGGATGCTGCGTATCAACCTAGAAATTGTAGACTGATGGCACAAGCCTTCTTCTCCCATTAGGAAAGCTCCGTTCATGCGGCCTCGAAGCTACCTGAAAAGCATTGTTGTTGTCGGGGTTTTAGTCACTGCCTGCACGGTTCTGAGAAGATATTGAGTTTTCCCGTACGAAACCTTGCGCTTCCAGTTCCTAGTTGGAAGCTCACCCTGCTCTGCTCTATACCTAAAGTGAAAGTCCACGTGAGCCTTAGCCTCGAAGTAAGGCCCTGAATTGCCTTGTCAAACGGGAGGTATGGAGCAGCTCCATCAGGCCTTCTTCAGTGTTCTGCTTTAGTTTCACTGTAGTAAGCTTTTTAAGACTCCTAGGGACCTTGCTTCAGCACCTGTTTCGGTACCAGTATACTGAGTAGAGCCAAGAACCTCAGGGGCGGCTAAAAACTTCAGCCCCGTAGGCCTTTTGGAACACTGCTGGGTTAGCTAGAGAAAGGCAACACACGGCACTCTTCCTTGGGAGAGCCAGATTACCTCAGCTCTACACAGGTTTCAGGAACACACTTCTAGACACTCCTCCATGCAATGGATGTAACCTCATTCCCATAGCTGAACTCTATTGAGAAAAACACTCTGCTTCTAATCCCTTTTCACCTTTTACACTAAGAGTCACGCATCCTCAAGGAGGCGATCGCCTTGCATTCCAAGTACAATTTAAGCACAGTTCTTGGTGTAACACTGCAGGTCTTTGGAGGATGCACAGGCCCCTATGTCTCCATGTCGCATCCTTTGTTTAGGCACTTGGCTGCATGCAGAAAAGTGGTCGTAGAAACAGGTTGAATAAGGGAAAGCCCCAGTAGGTATCGTGAATCTTTTTGACTTGTTAGCATCAACATGTCCTTATGCTGCGTGTCAATCTGGAAATGGGAGACTGATGGCACAAAGATTGTTTTCCAACTTTGAAAGCTCCACTCATGCAGTCTTGAAGCTACTTGAAAAGCACTCTTGTTACCGTCCTTTTACTTACTGCCTGCCTGCTTCTGCGTAGAAAATGAGTTCTCCCGAAAGAAACCTTGTGCTTCCGGTTCCTAGTTGGAAGCTCACCTGCTCTGCTCTATAACTGAAGTGAAAGTCAAGGGGAGCACTAGCCTCGAAGTAATGCCCTGATTATCCTGGCGAAAGAGGAGGCGTGCAGCAGCTCCATGAGGCCTTCATCGCTGTTCTCCTTTAGTTTAACGGTAGTATGTTTTCCAAGACTCCTAGAGACCTTGCTTCAGCACCCATATCGGAATCAGAAAACTGCCTAGAGTCGGGAAGCTCTGGTCATGCGTGTATGCTGCGTACCAACTTACTATTTGGAGACTGATGGCACAAGGCTTCTTTGCCCATTTGGAAAGCTCTGTTCATGCGGCCTCCTTTATACCTGAAAAGCATTGTTGTTGCCGGGGTTTTAGTCACTGCCTGCATAGTTTTGAGAAGATATTGAGTTTTTTCGTACGAAACCTTGCGCTTCCAGTTCCTAGTTGGAAACTCACCCTGCTCTGCTCTATACCTAAAGTGAAAGTCCACGTGAGCCTTAGCCTCGAAGTAAGGCCCTGAATTGCCTTGCCAAAAGGGAGGTATGGAGCAGCTCCATCAGGCCTTCTTCAGTGTTCTGCTTTAGTTTCACTGTAGTAAGCTTTTCAAGACTCCTAGGGACCTTGCTTCAGCACCTGTTTCTGTACCAGTATACTGAGTAGAGCCAAGAACCTCAGGGGCAGCTGAAAACTTCAGCCCCGTAGGCCTTTTGGAACACTGCTGGGTTAGCTAGAGAAAGGCAACACACAGCACTCTTCCTTGGGAGAGCCAGATTACCTCAGCTCTACACAGGTTTCAGGAACACACTTCTAGACACTCCTCCATGCAGTGGATGTAACCTCATTCCCCTAGCTGAACTCTATTGTGAAAAACACTCTGCTTCTAATCCCTTTTCACCTTTTACACTTAGAGTCACGCATCCTCAAGGAGGCGATCGCCTTGCATTCCAAGTACAATTTAAGCACAGTTCGTGGTGTAACACTGCAGGTCTTTGGATGATGCACAGGCCCCTAAGTCTCCATGTCGCATCCTTTGTTTAGGCACTTGGCTGCACGCAAAAATCGGACCTAGAAAAAATTAGAATTAGGGAAAGCCCCAGTGGGTAGCGTGAATGTCTTTTGACTTGTTAGCATCAACATCTCCTTATGCTGCGTGTGAATCTGGAAATGTGAGACTGAGACACAAATTTTGTTTTCCCATTTTGAAAGCTCCACTCATGCAGTCTGGAAGCTACCTGAAAAGCACTCTTGTTACCGTCCTTTTAGTTACTGCCTGCCTGCTTCTGCGAAGAAAATGAGTTCTCCCGAAAGAAACCTTGTGCTTCCAGTTCCTAGTTGGAAGCTCACCTGCTCTCCTCTATAACTAAAGTGAAAGTCAGGGAACACTAGCCTCGAAGTAATGCCCTGATTATCCTGGCAAAACGGGAGGCGTGCAGCAGCTCCATGAGGCCTTCATCGCTGTTCTTTAGTTTAACCGTAGTAAGTTTTCCTAGACTCCTAGAGACCTTGCTTCAGCACCCCTATCGCAATCAGAAAACTGCCTAGAGCCGGGAAGCTCTGGTCCTGCGTGTATGCTGCGTACCAACTTACTATTTGGAGACTGATGGCACAAGATTTCCTTGCCCGTTTGGAAAGCTCTGTTCATGCGGCCTCCTTTATACCTGAAAAGCATTGTTGTTGCCGGGGTTTTAGTCACTGCCTGCACGGTTCTGAGAAGATATTGAGTTTTCCCGTCCGAAACCTTGTGCTTCCACTTCCTACTTGGAAGCTCACCCTGCTCTGCTCTATATCTAAAGTGAAAGTCCACGTGAGCCCTAGCCCCGAAGTAAGGCCCTGATTTGCCTTGCCAAACGGGAGGTATGGAGACGCTCCATCAGGCCTTCTTCACTGTTCTGCTTTAGTTTCTCGGTAGTAAGCTTTTCCACACTTCTAGGGACCTTGTTGCACACCCGTTCTGCTACCATTATACTGAGTAAAGCCAGGAAGCTCAGGGTCAGGTAAGGAACTTCAGCCCCGTAGGCCTTCTGGGACACCCCAGTGTTGGCTAGAGAAAGGCAACACACTGCACTCTTCCTTGAGAGAGCCAGTTTACCTCAGCTCTACACAGGATTAAGGAACACACTTCTAGACTGTCCTCCATTAAATGGATGTAACCTCATTCCCCTAGTTGAACTCTTTTGAGAAGAACACTCTTTTTAATCCCTTTTCCCCTATTACACTTAGAGTCACGCATCCTCAGGAGGTGGTCGGCTTGCATTCCAAGTACAATTTAAGCACAGTTCTTGGTATAACACGGCAGGACTTTGGAAGAAGCACAGGCCCCTATATCGCCCTCGCGCATCCTTTGTTTAGGCACTTGACTGCACGCAAAAAAGCGGTCGTAGAAAAAATTAGAATTAGGGAAAGCTCCAGTGGGTATCGTGAATCTCTTTTGACTTGTTAGCATCAACATCTCCTTATGCTGCGTGTGAATCTGGAAATGTGAGACTGAGACACAAATCTTGTTTTCCTATTTTGAAAGCTCCACTCATGCAGTCTGGAAGCTACCTGAAAAGCACTGTTGTTACTGTCCTTTTAGTTACTGCCTGCCTGCTTCTGCGAAGAAAATGAGTTCTCCCGATAGAAACCTTGTGCTTCCAGTTCCTAGTTGGAAGCTCACCTGCTCTGCTCTATAACTAAAGTGAAAGTCAAGGGGAGCACTAGCCTCGAAGTAATGCCCAGATTATCATGGCAAAACGGGAGGCGTGCAGCAGCTCCATGAGGCCTTCCTCGCTGTTCTCCTTTAGTTTAACGGTAGTGAGTCCTAGCCTCGATGTAGGCCCTGATTTGCCTTGCCAAACGGGAGGTATGGAGCAGCTCCATCAGGCCTTCTTCAGTGTTCTGCTTTAGTTTCACTGTAGTAAGCTTTTCAAGACTCCTAGGGACCTTGTTTCTGCACCTGTTTCGGTACCAGTATACTGAGTAGAGCCAAGAACCTCAGGGGCAGCTAACAACTTCAGCCCCCTAGGCCTTTTGGAACACTCCAGTGTTGGCTAGAGAAAGGCAACACACGGCACTCTTCCTTGGCAGAGCCAGATTACCTCAGCTCTACACAGGTTTCAGGAACACACTTCTAGACACTCCTCCATGCAATGGATGTAACCTCATTCCCCTAGCTGAACTCTATTGAGAAAAACACTCTGCTTCTAATCCCTTTTCACCTTTTACACTTAGAGTCACGCATCCTCAAGGAGGCGATCGCCTTGCATTCCAAGTACAATTTAAGCACAGTTCTTGGTGTAACACTGCAGGTCTTTGGATGATGCACAGACCCCTAAGTCTCCATGTCGCATCCTTTGTTTAGGCACTTGGCTGCACGCAAAAATCGGACCTAGAAAAAATTAGAATTAGGGAAAGCCCCAGTGGGTAGCGTGAATCTCTTTTGACTTGTTAGCATCAACATCTCCTTATGCTGCGTGTGAATCTGGAAATGTGAGACTGAGACACAAATTTTGTTTTCCCATTTTGAAAGCTCCACTCATGCAGTCTGGAAGCTACCTGAAAAGCACTCTTGTTACCGTCCTTTTAGTTACTGCCTGCCTGCTTCTGCGAAGAAAATGAGTTCTCCCGAAAGAAACCTTGTGCTTCCAGTTCCTAGTTGGAAGCTCAACTGCTCTCCTCTATAACTAAAGTGAAAGTCAGGGAACACTAGCCTCGAAGTAATGCCCTGATTATCCTGGCAAAACGGGAGGCGTGCAGCAGCTCCATGAGGCCTTCCTCGCTGTTCTCCTTTAGTTTAATGGTAGTGAGTCCTAGCCTCAAAGTAGGCCCTGATTTGCCTTGCCAAACGGGAGGTATGGAGCAGCTCCATCAGGCCTTCTTCAGTGTTCTGCTTTAGTTTCACTGTAGTAACCTTTTCAAGACTCCTAGGGACCTTGCTTCAGCACCTGCTTCGGTACCAGTATACTGAGTAGAAGAGTGCCGTGTGTTGCCTTTCTGTAGCTAACCCTGCAGTGTTCCAAAAGGCCTACGGGGCTGAAGTTGTTAACTGCCCCTGAGGTTCTTGGCTCTACTCAGTATACTGGTACCGAAGCAGGTGCTGAAGCAAGGTCCCTAGGAGTCTTGAAAAGCTTACTACAGTGAAACTAAAGCAGAACACTGAAGAAGGCCTAATGGAGCTGCTCCATACCTCCCGTTTGGCAAGGCAAATCAGGGCCTACTTCGAGGCTAGGACTCACTACCGTTAAACTAAAGGAGAACAGCGAGGAAGGCCTCATGGAGCTGTTGCACGCCTCCCGTCTTGCCAGGTTAATCAGGGCTTTACTTCGAGGCTAGTGCTCCCCTTGACTTTCACTTTAGTTATAGAGCAGAGCAGGTGAGCTTCCAACTAGGAACTGGAAGCACAAGGTTTCTTTCGGGAGAACTCATTTTCTTCGCTGAAGCAGGCAGGCAGTAACTAAAAGGACAGTAACAACAGTGCTTTTCAGGTAGCTTCGAGACTGCATGAGTGGAGCTTTCAAAATAGGAAAACAAGATTTGTGTCTCAGTCTCACATTTCCAGATTCACACGCAGCATAAGGAGATGTTGATGCTAACAAGTCAAAAGAGATTCACGCTACCCACTGGGGCTTTCCCTAATTCTAATTTTTTCTAGGTCCGATTTTTGCGTGCAGCCAAGTGCCTAAACAAAGGATGCGACATGGAGACTTAGGGGCCTGTGCATCCTCCAAAGACCTGCAGTGTTACACCAAGAACTGTGCTTAAATTGTACTTGGAATGCAAGGCGATCGCCTCCTTGAGGATGCGTGACTCTAAGTGTAAAAGGTGAAAAGGGATTAGAAGCAGAGTGTTTTGCTCAATAGAGTTCAGCTAGGGGAATGAGGTTACATCCATTGCATGGAGGAGTGTCTAGAAGTGTGTTCCTGAAACCTGTGTAGAGCTGAGGTAATCTGGCTCTCCCAAGGAAGAGTGCCGTGTGTTGCCTTTCTCTAGCCAACACTGGAGTGTTCCAAAAGGCCTACGGGGCTGAAGTTGTTAACTGCCCCTGAGGTTCTTGGCTCTACTCAGTATACTGGTACCGAAACAGGTGCTGAAACAAGGTCCCTAGGAGTCTTGAAAAGGTTACTACAGTGAAACTAAAGCAGAACACTGAAGAAGGCCTGATGGAGCTGCTCCATACCTCCCGTTTGGCAAGGCAAATCAGGGCCTACTTCGAGGCTAGGACTCACTACCGTTAAACTAAAGGAGAACAGCGAGGAAGGCCTCATGGAGCTGCTGCACGCCTCCCGTTTTGCCATGATAATCTGGGCATTACTTCGAGGCTAGTGCTCCCCTTGACTTTCACTTTAGTTATAGAGCAGAGCAGGTGAGCTTCCAACTAGGAACTGGAAGCACAAGGTTTCTATCGGGAGAACTCATTTTCTTCGCAGAAGCAGGCAGGCAGTAACTAAAAGGACAGTAACAACAGTGCTTTTCAGGTAGCTTCCAGACTGCATGAGTGGAGCTTTCAAAATAGGAAAACAAGATTTGTGTCTCAGTCTCACATTTCCAGATTCACACGCAGCATAAGGAGATGTTGATGCTAACAAGTCAAAAGAGATTCACGATACCCACTGGAGCTTTCCCTAATTCTAATTTTTTCTACGACCGCTTTTTTGCGTGCAGTCAAGTGCCTAAACAAAGGATGCGCGAGGGCGATATAGGGGCCTGTGCTTCTTCCAAAGTCCTGCCGTGTTATACCAAGAACTGTGCTTAAATTGTACTTGGAATGCAAGCCGACCACCTCCTGAGGATGCGTGACTCTAAGTGTAATAGGGGAAAAGGGATTAAAAAGAGTGTTCTTCTCAAAAGAGTTCAACTAGGGGAATGAGGTTACATCCATTTAATGGAGGACAGTCTAGAAGTGTGTTCCTTAATCCTGTGTAGAGCTGAGGTAAACTGGCTCTCTCAAGGAAGAGTGCAGTGTGTTGCCTTTCTCTAGCCAACACTGGGGTGTCCCAGAAGGCCTACGGGGCTGAAGTTCCTTACCTGACCCTGAGCTTCCTGGCTTTACTCAGTATAATGGTAGCAGAACGGGTGTGCAACAAGGTCCCTAGAAGTGTGGAAAAGCTTACTACCGAGAAACTAAAGCAGAACAGTGAAGAAGGCCTGATGGAGCGTCTCCATACCTCCCGTTTGGCAAGGCAAATCAGGGCCTTACTTCGGGGCTAGGGCTCACGTGGACTTTCACTTTAGATATAGAGCAGAGCAGGGTGAGCTTCCAAGTAGGAAGTGGAAGCACAAGGTTTCGGACGGGAAAACTCAATATCTTCTCAGAACCGTGCAGGCAGTGACTAAAACCCCGGCAACAACAATGCTTTTCAGGTATAAAGGAGGCCGCATGAACAGAGCTTTCCAAACGGGCAAGGAAATCTTGTGCCATCAGTCTCCAAATAGTAAGTTGGTACGCAGCATACACGCAGGACCAGAGCTTCCCGGCTCTAGGCAGTTTTCTGATTGCGATAGGGGTGCTGAAGCAAGGTCTCTAGGAGTCTAGGAAAACTTACTACGGTTAAACTAAAGAACAGCGATGAAGGCCTCATGGAGCTGCTGCACGCCTCCCGTTTTGCCAGGATAATCAGGGCATTACTTCGAGGCTAGTGTTCCCTGACTTTCACTTTAGTTATAGAGGAGAGCAGGTGAGCTTCCAACTAGGAACTGGAAGCACAAGGTTTCTTTCGGGAGAACTCATTTTCTTCGCAGAAGCAGGCAGGCAGTAACTAAAAGGACGGTAACAAGAGTGCTTTTCAGGTAGCTTCCAGACTGCATGAGTGGAGCTTTCAAAATGGGAAAACAAAATTTGTGTCTCAGTCTCACATTTCCAGATTCACACGCAGCATAAGGAGATGTTGATGCTAACAAGTCAAAAGAGATTCACGCTACCCACTGGGGCTTTCCCTAATTCTAATTTTTTCTAGGTCCGATTTTTGCGTGCAGCCAAGTGCCTAAACAAAGGATGCGACATGGAGACTTAGGGGTCTGTGCATCATCCAAAGACCTGCAGTGTTACACCAAGAACTGTGCTTAAATTGTACTTGGAATGCAAGGCGATCGCCTCCTTGAGGATGCGTGACTCTAAGTGTAAAAGGTGAAAAGGGATTAGAAGCAGAGTGTTTTTCTCAATAGAGTTCAGCTAGGGGAATGAGGTTACATCCATTGCATGGAGGAGTGTCTAGAAGTGTGTTCCTGAAACCTGTGTAGAGCTGAGGTAATCTGGCTCTGCCAAGGAAGAGTGCCGTGTGTTGCCTTTCTCTAGCCAACACTGGAGTGTTCCAAAAGGCCTAGGGGGCTGAAGTTGTTAGCTGCCCCTGAGGTTCTTGGCTCTACTCAGTATACTGGTACCGAAACAGGTGCAGAAACAAGGTCCCTAGGAGTCTTGAAAAGCTTACTACAGTGAAACTAAAGCAGAACACTGAAGAAGGCCTGATGGAGCTGCTCCATACCTCCCGTTTGGCAAGGCAAATCAGGGCCTACTTCGAGGCTAGGACTCACTACCGTTAAACTAAAGGAGAACAGCGAGGAAGGCCTCATGGAGCTGCTGCACGCCTCCCGTTTTGCCATGATAATCTGGGCATTACTTCGAGGCTAGTGCTCCCCTTGACTTTCACTTTAGTTATAGAGCAGAGCAGGTGAGCTTCCAACTAGGAACTGGAAGCACAAGGTTTCTATCGGGAGAACTCATTTTCTTCGCAGAAGCAGGCAGGCAGTAACTAAAAGGACAGTAACAACAGTGCTTTTCAGGTAGCTTCCAGACTGCATGAGTGGAGCTTTCAAAATAGGAAAACAAGATTTGTGTCTCAGTCTCACATTTCCAGATTCACACGCAGCATAAGGAGATGTTGATGCTAACAAGTCAAAAGAGATTCACGATACCCACTGGAGCTTTCCCTAATTCTAATTTTTTCTACGACCGCTTTTTTGCGTGCAGTCAAGTGCCTAAACAAAGGATGCGCGAGGGCGATATAGGGGCCTGTGCTTCTTCCAAAGTCCTGCCGTGTTATACCAAGAACTGTGCTTAAATTGTACTTGGAATGCAAGCCGACCACCTCCTGAGGATGCGTGACTCTAAGTGTAATAGGGGAAAAGGGATTAAAAAGAGTGTTCTTCTCAAAAGAGTTCAACTAGGGGAATGAGGTTACATCCATTTAATGGAGGACAGTCTAGAAGTGTGTTCCTTAATCCTGTGTAGAGCTGAGGTAAACTGGCTCTCTCAAGGAAGAGTGCAGTGTGTTGCCTTTCTCTAGCCAACACTGGGGTGTCCCAGAAGGCCTACGGGGCTGAAGTTCCTTACCTGACCCTGAGCTTCCTGGCTTTACTCAGTATAATGGTAGCAGAACGGGTGTGCAACAAGGTCCCTAGAAGTGTGGAAAAGCTTACTACCGAGAAACTAAAGCAGAACAGTGAAGAAGGCCTGATGGAGCGTCTCCATACCTCCCGTTTGGCAAGGCAAATCAGGGCCTTACTTCGGGGCTAGGGCTCACGTGGACTTTCACTTTAGATATAGAGCAGAGCAGGGTGAGCTTCCAAGTAGGAAGTGGAAGCACAAGGTTTCGGACGGGAAAACTCAATATCTTCTCAGAACCGTGCAGGCAGTGACTAAAACCCCGGCAACAACAATGCTTTTCAGGTATAAAGGAGGCCGCATGAACAGAGCTTTCCAAACGGGCAAGGAAATCTTGTGCCATCAGTCTCCAAATAGTAAGTTGGTACGCAGCATACACGCAGGACCAGAGCTTCCCGGCTCTAGGCAGTTTTCTGATTGCGATAGGGGTGCTGAAGCAAGGTCTCTAGGAGTCTAGGAAAACTTACTACGGTTAAACTAAAGAACAGCGATGAAGGCCTCATGGAGCTGCTGCACGCCTCCCGTTTTGCCAGGATAATCAGGGCATTACTTCGAGGCTAGTGTTCCCTGACTTTCACTTTAGTTATAGAGGAGAGCAGGTGAGCTTCCAACTAGGAACTGGAAGCACAAGGTTTCTTTCGGGAGAACTCATTTTCTTCGCAGAAGCAGGCAGGCAGTAACTAAAAGGACGGTAACAAGAGTGCTTTTCAGGTAGCTTCCAGACTGCATGAGTGGAGCTTTCAAAATGGGAAAACAAAATTTGTGTCTCAGTCTCACATTTCCAGATTCACACGCAGCATAAGGAGATGTTGATGCTAACAAGTCAAAAGAGATTCACGCTACCCACTGGGGCTTTCCCTAATTCTAATTTTTTCTAGGTCCGATTTCTGCGTGCAGCCAAGTGCCTAAACAAAGGATGCGACATGGAGACTTAGGGGCCTGTGCATCCTCCAAAGACCTGCAGTGTTACACCAAGAACTGTGCTTAAATTGTACTTGGAATGCAAGGCGATCGCCTCCTTGAGGATGCGTGACTCTAAGTGTAAAAGGTGAAAAGGGATTAGAAGCAGAGTGTTTTTCTCAATAGAGTTCAGCTAGGGGAATGAGGTTACATCCACTGCATGGAGGAGTGTCTAGAAGTGTGTTCCTGAAACCTGTGTAGAGCTGAGGTAATCTGGCTCTCCCAAGGAAGAGTGCTGTGTGTTGCCTTTCTCTAGCTAACCCAGCAGTGTTCCAAAAGGCCTACGGGGCTGAAGTTTTCAGCTGCCCCTGAGGTTCTTGGCTCTACTCAGTATACTGGTACAGAAACAGGTGCTGAAGCAAGGTCCCTAGGAGTCTTGAAAAGGTTACTACAGTGAAACTAAAGCAGAACACTGAAGAAGGCCTGATGGAGCTGCTCCATACCTCCCGTTTGGCAAGGCAAATCAGGGCCTACTTCGAGGCTAGGACTCACTACCGTTAAACTAAAGGAGAACAGCGAGGAAGGCCTCATGGAGCTGCTGCACGCCTCCCGTTTTGCCAGGATAATCTGGGCATTACTTCGAGGCTAGTGCTCCCCTTGACTTTCACTTTAGTTATAGAGCAGAGCAGGTGAGCTTCCAACTAGGAACTGGAAGCACAAGGTTTCTTTCGGGAGAACTCATTTTCTTCGCTGAAGCAGGCAGGCAGTAACTAAAAGGACAGTAACAACAGTGCTTTTCAGGTAGCTTCGAGACTGCATGAGTGAAGCTTTCAAAATAGGAAAACAAGATTTGTGTCTCAGTCTCACATTTCCAGTTTAACACGCATCATAAGGAGATGTTGATGCTAACAAGTGAAAAGAGATTCATGCTACCCACTGGGGCTTTCCCTAATTCTAATTTTTTCTAGGTCCGATTTTTGCGTGCAGCCAAGTGCCTAAACAAAGGATGCGCCAGGAAACTTAGGGGCCTGTGCATCTTCCAAAGACCTGCAGTGTTACACCAAGAACTGTGCTTAAATTGTACTTGGAATGCAAGGCGACTGCCTCCTTGAGGATGCGTGACTCTAAGTGTAAAAGGTGAAAAGGGATTAGAAGCAGAGTGTTTTTCTCAGTAGAGTTATGCTAGGGGAATGAGGTTACATCCATTGCATGGAGGAGTGTTCAGAAGTGTGTTCCTGAAACCTGTGCAGAGCTGAGGTAATCTGGCTCTCCCAAGGAAGAGTTCTGTGTGTTGCCTTTCTCTAGCTAACCCAGCAGTGTTCCAAAAGGCCTACGGGGCTGAAGTTTTCAGCTGCCCCTGAGGTTCTTGGCTCTACTCAGTATACTGGTACCGAAACAGGTGCTGAAGCAAGGTCCCTAGGAGTCTTGAAAAGCTTACTACAGTGAAACTAAAGCAGAACACTGAAGAAGGCCTGATGGAGCTGCTCCATACCTCCCGTTTGGCAAGGCAAATCAGGGCCTACTTCGAGGCTAGGACTCACTACCGTTAAACTAAAGGAGAACAGCGAGGAAGGCCTCATGGAGCTGCTGCACGCCTCCCGTTTTGCCAGGTTAATCAGGGCTTTACTTCGAGGCTAGTGCTCCCCTTGACTTTCACTTTAGTTATAGAGCAGAGCAGGTGAGCTTCCAACTAGGATTTGGAAGCACAAGGTTTCTTTCGGGAGAACTCATTTTCTTCGCAGAAGCAGGCAGGCAGTAACTAAAAGGACAGTAACAACAGTGCTTTTCAGGTAGCTTCGAGACTGCATGAGTGGAGCTTTCAAAATGGGAAAACAAGATTTGTGTCTCAGTCTCACATTTCCAGATTCACACGCAGCATAAGGAGATGTTGATGCTAACAAGTCTAAAGAGATTCACGAAACCCACTGGGGCTTTCCCGTATTCAACCTTTTTCTACGACCACTTTTCTGCATGCAGCCAAGTGCCTAAACAAAGGATGCGACATGGAGACTTAGGGGCCTGTGCATCTTCCAAAGACCTGCAGTGTTACACCAAGAACTGTGCTTAAATTGTACTTGGAATGCAAGGCGACCGCCTCCTTGAGGATACGTGACTAAGTGTAAATGGTGAAAAGGGATTAGAAGCAGAGTGTTTTTATCAATAGAGTTCAGCTAGGGGAATGAGGTTACATCCATTGCATGGAGGACAGTCTAGAATTATGTTCCTGAAACCT
Source organism: Balaenoptera physalus (assembly GCF_965194825.1). NCBI lineage: Eukaryota > Metazoa > Chordata > Mammalia > Artiodactyla > Balaenopteridae > Balaenoptera > Balaenoptera physalus. The sequence goes on along the minus strand of NW_028125502.1, from coordinate 129,332 downwards.
GTGTAGAGCTGAGGTAATCTGGCTCTCCCAAGGAAGAGTTCTATGTGTTGCCTTTCTCTAGCCAACACTGGAGTGTTCCAAAAGGCCTACGGGGCTGAAGTTGTTAGCTGCCCCTGAGGTTCTTGGCTCTACTCAGTATACTGGTACCGAAACAGGTGCTGAAGCAAGGTCCCTAGGAGTCTTGAAAAGCTTACTACAGTGAAACTAAAGCAGAGCACTGAAGAAGGCCTGATGGAGCTGCTCCATAACTCCCGTTTGGCAAGTCAAATCAGGGCCTACTTCGAGGCTAGGACTCACTACCGTTAAACTAAAGGAGAACAGCGATGAAGGCCTCATGGAGCTGCTGCACGCCTTCCGTTTTGCCAGGATAATCAGGGCATTACTTCAAGGCTAGTGCTCCCCTTGACTTTCACTTTAGTTATAGAGCAGAGCAGGTGAGCTTCCAACTAGGAACTGGAAGCACGAGGTTTCTTTCGGGAGAACTCATTTTCTTCCCTGAAGCAGGCAGGCAGTAACTAAAAGGACAGTAACAACAGTGCTTTTCAGGTAGCTTCGAGACTGCATGAGTGAAGCTTTCAAAATAGGAAAACAAGATTTGTGTCTCAGTCTCACATTTCCAGATTCACACGCAGCATAAGGAGATGTTGATGCTAACAAGTGAAAAGAGATTCACGCTACCCACTGGGGTTTTCCCTAATTCTAATTTTTTCTAGGTCCGATTTTTGCGTGCAGCCAAGTGCCTAAACAAAGGATGCGACATGGAGACTTAGGGGCCTGTGCATCTTCCAAAGACGTGCAGTGTTACACCAAGAACTGTGCTTAAATTGTACTTGGAATGCAAGGCGACTGCCTCCTTGAGGATGCGTGACTCTAAGTGTAAAAGGTGAAAAGGGATTAGAAGCAGAGTATTTTTCTCAGTAGAGTTCAGCTAGGGGAATGAGGTTACATCCATTGCATGGAGGAGTGTCTAGAAGTGTGTTCCTGAAACCTGTGTAGAGCTGAGGTAATCTGGCTCTCCCAAGGAAGAGTGCCGTGTGTTGCCTTTCTCTAGCTAACCCTGCAGTGTTCCAAAAGGCCTACGGGGCTGAAGTTGTTAACTGCCCCTGGGGTTCTTGGCTCTACTCAGTATACTGGTACCGAAGCAGGTGCTGAAGCAAGGTCCCTAGGAGTCTTGAAAAGCTTACTACAGTGAAACTAAAGCAGAACACTGAAGAAGGCCTGATGGAGCTGCTCCATACCTCCCTTTTGGCAAGGCAATTCAGGGCCTTACTTCGAGGCTAAGGCTCACGTGGACTTTCACTTTAGGTATAGAGCAGAGCAGGGTGAGCTTCCAACTAGGAACTGGAAGCGCAAGGTTTCGTACGAAAAAACTCAATATCTTCTCAAAACCATGCAGGCAGTGACTAAAACCCCGGCAACAACAATGCTTTTCAGGTATAAAGGAGGCCGCATGAACAGAGCTTTCCAAATGGGCAAAGAAGCCTTGTGCCATCAGTCTCCAAATAGTAAGTTGGTACGCAGCATACACGCATGACCAGAGCTTCCCGACTCTAGGCAGTTTTCTGATTCCGATATGGGTGCTGAAGCAAGGTCTCTAGGAGTCTTGGAAAACATACTACCATTAAACTAAAGGAGAACAGCGATGAAGGCCTCATGGAGCTGCTGCACGCCTCCTCTTTCGCCAGGATAATCAGGGCATTACTTCGAGGCTAGTGCTCCCCTTGACTTTCACTTCAGTTATAGAGCAGAGCAGGTGAGCTTCCAACTAGGAACCGGAAGCACAAGGTTTCTTTCGGGAGAACTCATTTTCTACGCAGAAGCAGGCAGGCAGTAAGTAAAAGGACGGTAACAAGAGTGCTTTTCAAGTAGCTTCAAGACTGCATGAGTGGAGCTTTCAAAGTTGGAAAACAATCTTTGTGCCATCAGTCTCCCATTTCCAGATTGACACGCAGCATAAGGACATGTTGATGCTAACAAGTCAAAAAGATTCACGATACCCACTGGGGCTTTCCCTTATTCAACCTGTTTCTACGACCACTTTTCTGCATGCAGCCAAGTGCCTAAACAAAGGATGCGACATGGAGACATAGGGGCCTGTGCATCCTCCAAAGACCTGCAGTGTTACACCAAGAACTGTGCTTAAATTGTACTTGGAATGCAAGGCGATCGCCTCCTTGAGGATGCGTGACTCTTAGTGTAAAAGGTGAAAAGGGATTAGAAGCAGAGTGTTTTTCTCAATAGAGTTCAGCTATGGGAATGAGGTTACATCCATTGCATGGAGGAGTGTCTAGAAGTGTGTTCCTGAAACCTGTGTAGAGCTGAGGTAATCTGGCTCTCCCAAGGAAGAGTGCCGTGTGTTGCCTTTCTCTAGCTAACCCAGCAGTGTTCCAAAAGGCCTACGGGGCTGAAGTTTTTAGCCGCCCCTGAGGTTCTTGGCTCTACTCAGTATACTGGTACCGAAACAGGTGCTGAAGCAAGGTCCCTAGGAGTCTTAAAAAGCTTACTACAGTGAAACTAAAGCAGAACACTGAAGAAGGCCTGATGGAGCTGCTCCATACCTCCCGTTTGACAAGGCAATTCAGGGCCTTACTTCGAGGCTAAGGCTCACGTGGACTTTCACTTTAGGTATAGAGCAGAGCAGGGTGAGCTTCCAACTAGGAACTGGAAGCGCAAGGTTTCGTACGGGAAAACTCAATATCTTCTCAGAACCGTGCAGGCAGTGACTAAAACCCCGACAACAACAATGCTTTTCAGGTAGCTTCGAGGCCGCATGAACGGAGCTTTCCTAATGGGAGAAGAAGGCTTGTGCCATCAGTCTACAATTTCTAGGTTGATACGCAGCATCCACGCAGGACCAGAGCTTCCTGTCTCTAGGCAGTTTTCTGATACCGAAACGTGTGCTGAAGCAAGGTTCCTAGGAGTCTTGGAAAGCTTACTACCGTTAAACTAAAGCAGAACTGCCATGAAGGCCTCATGGAGCTGCCTCATGCCTCCTGATTTGCAAGGATAATTAGGGCCTTACTTGGAGGTAACTGCTCACGTTGATTTTCACTTTTGGTATAGAGGAGAGCAGGGTGAGCTTCCAACTAGGAACTGGAAGGACAAGGTTTCTTTGGTGAAAATTCATTTTCTTCTCTGAGCCGGCAGTAACTAAGAGCCTGGTAACAGCAGTGCTTTTCAGGTAGTTTCAAGACTGCATGAGTGGTGCTTTCAAAGTTGGAAACAATCTTTGGGCCATCAGTCTGCCATTTCCAGATGACACGCAGCATAAGTACATGGTGATGCTAACAAGTCAAAAGAGATTCACGATACCCACTGGAGCTTTCCCTAATTCTAATTTTTTCTACGACCGCTTTTTTGCGTGCAGTCAAGTGCCTAAACAAAGGATGCGCGAGGGCGATATAGGGGCCTGTGCTTCTTCCAAAGTCCTGCCGTGTTATACCAAGAACTGTGCTTAAATTGTACTTGGAATGCAAGCCGACCACCTCCTGAGGATGCGTGACTCTAAGTGTAATAGGGGAAAAGGGATTAAAAAGAGTGTTCTTCTCAAAAGAGTTCAACTAGGGGAATGAGGTTACATCCATTTAATGGAGGACAGTCTAGAAGTGTGTTCCTTAATCCTGTGTAGAGCTGAGGTAAACTGGCTCTCTCAAGGAAGAGTGCAGTGTGTTGCCTTTCTCTAGCCAACACTGGGGTGTCTCAGAAGGCCTACGGGGCTGAAGTTCCTTACCTGACCCTGAGCTTCCTGGCTTTACTCAGTATAATGGTAGCAGAACGGGTGTGCAACAAGGTCCCTAGAAGTGTGGAAAAGCTTACTACCGTGAAACTAAAGCAGAACAGTGAAGAAGGCCTGATGGAGCGTCTCCATACCTCCCGTTTGGCAAGGCAAATCAGGGCCTTACTTCGGGGCTAGGGCTCACGTGGACTTTCACTTTAGATATAGAGCAGAGCAGGTGAGCTTCCAACTAGGAACTGGAAGCACAAGGTTTCTTTCGGGAGAACTCATTTTCTTCGCTGAAGCAGGCAGGCAGTAACTAAAAGGACAGTAACAACAGTGCTTTTAAGGTAGCTTCGAGACTGCATGAGTGGAGCTTTCAAAATAGGAAAACAAGATTTGTGTCTCAGTCTCACATTTCCAGATTCACACGCAGCATAAGGAGATGTTGATGCTAACAAGTCAAAAGAGATTCACGCTACCCACTGGGGCTTTCCCTAATTCTAATTTTTTCTAGGGCCGATTTTTGCATGCAGCCAAGTGCCTAAACAAAGGATGCGACTTGGAGACTTAGGGGCCTGTGCATCATCCAAAGACCTGCAGTGTTACACCAAGAACTGTGCTTAAATTGTACTTGGAATGCAAGGCGATCGCCTCCTTGAGGATGCGTGACTCTAAGTGTAAAAGGTGAAAAGGGATTAGAAGCAGAGTGTTTTTCTCAATAGAGTTCAGCTAGGGGAATGAGGTTACATCCATTGCATGGAGGAGTGTCTAGAAGTGTGTTCCTGAAACCTGTGTAGAGCTGAGGTAATCTGGCTCTCCCAAGGAAGAGTGCCGTGTGTTGCCTTTCTCTAGCCAACACTGGAGTGTTCCAAAAGGCCTACGGGGCTGAAGTTGTTAGCTGCCCCTGAGGTTCTTGGCTCTACTCAGTATACTGGTACCGAAACAGGTGCTGAAACAAGGTCCCTAGGAGTCTTGAAAAGGTTACTACAGTGAAACTAAAGCAGAACACTGAAGAAGGCCTGATGGAGCTGCTCCATACCTCCCGTTTGGCAAGGCAAATCAGGGCCTACTTTGAGGCTAGGACTCACTACCGTTAAACTAAAGGAGAACAGCGAGGAAGGCCTCATGGAGCTGCTGCACGCCTCCCGTTTTGCCAGGATAATCTGGGCATTACTTCGAGGCTAGTGCTCCCCTTGACTTTCACTTTAGTTATAGAGCAGAGCAGGTGAGCTTCCAACTAGGAACTGGAAGCACAAGGTTTCTTTCGGGAGAACTCATTTTCTTCGCTGAAGCAGGCAGGCAGTAACTAAAAGGACAGTAACAACAGTGCTTTTCAGGTAGCTTCGAGACTGCATGAGTGAAGCTTTCAAAATAGGAAAACAAGATTTGTGTCTCAGTCTCACATTTCCAGATTAACACGCATCATAAGGAGATGTTGATGCTAACAAGTGAAAAGAGATTCACGCTACCCACTGGGGCTTTCCCTAATTCTAATTTTTTCTAGGTCCGATTTTTGCGTGCAGCCAAGTGCCTAAACAAAGGATGCGCCAGGAAACTTAGGGGCCTGTGCATCTTCCAAAGACCTGCAGTGTTACACCAAGAACTGTGCTTAAATTGTACTTGGAATGCAAGGCGACTGCCTCCTTGAGGATGCGTGACTCTAAGTGTAAAAGGTGAAAAGGGATTAGAAGCAGAGTGTTTTTCTCAGTAGAGTTCAGCTAGGGGAATGAGGTTACATCCATTGCATGGAGGAGTGTCAAGAAGTGTGTTCCTGAAAGCTGTGTAGAGCTGAGGTAATCTGGCTCTCCCAAGGAAGAGTGCCGTGTGTTGCCTTTCTCTAGCTAACCCTGCAGTGTTCCAAAAGGCCTACGGGGCTGAAGTTGTTAACTGCCCCTGAGGTTCTTGGCTCTACTCAGTATACTGGTACCGAAGCAGGTGCTGAAGCAAGGTCCCTAGGAGTCTTGAAAAGCTTACTACAGTGAAACTAAAGCAGAACACTGAAGAAGGCCTAATGGAGCTGCTCCATACCTCCCGTTTGGCAAGGCAAATCAGGGCCTACTTCGAGGCTAGGACTCACTACCGTTAAACTAAAGGAGAACAGCGAGGAAGGCCTCATGGAGCTGTTGCACGCCTCCCGTCTTGCCAGGTTAATCAGGGCTTTACTTCGAGGCTAGTGCTCCCCTTGACTTTCACTTTAGTTATAGAGCAGAGCAGGTGAGCTTCCAACTAGGAACTGGAAGCACAAGGTTTCTTTCGGGAGAACTCATTTTCTTCGCTGAAGCAGGCAGGCAGTAACTAAAAGGACAGTAACAACAGTGCTTTTCAGGTAGCTTCGAGACTGCATGAGTGGAGCTTTCAAAATAGGAAAACAAGATTTGTGTCTCAGTCTCACATTTCCAGATTCACACGCAGCATAAGGAGATGTTGATGCTAACAAGTCAAAAGAGATTCACGCTAACCACTGGGGCTTTCCCTAATTCTAATTTTTTCTAGGTCCGATTTTTGCGTGCAGCCAAGTGCCTAAACAAAGGATGCGACATGGAGACTTAGGGGCCTGTGCATCCTCCAAAGACCTGCAGTGTTACACCAAGAACTGTGCTTAAATTGTACTTGGAATGCAAGGCGATCGCCTCCTTGAGGATGCGTGACTCTAAGTGTAAAAGGTGAAAAGGGATTAGAAGCAGAGTGTTTTTCTCAATAGAGTTCAGCTAGGGGAATGAGGTTACATCCATTGCATGGAGGAGTGTCTAGAAGTGTGTTCCTGAAACCTGTGTAGAGCTGAGGTAATCTGGCTCTGCCAAGGAAGAGTGCCGTGTGTTGCCTTTCTCTAGCCAACACTGGAGTGTTCCAAAAGGCCTACGGGGCTGAAGTTGTTAACTGCCCCTGAGGTTCTTGGCTCTACTCAGTATACTGGTACCGAAACAGGTGCTGAAACAAGGTCCCTAGGAGTCTTGAAAAGGTTACTACAGTGAAACTAAAGCAGAACACTGAAGAAGGCCTGATGGAGCTGCTCCATACCTCCCGTTTGGCAAGGCAAATCAGGGCCTACTTCGAGGCTAGGACTCACTACCGTTAAACTAAAGGAGAACAGCGAGGAAGGCCTCATGGAGCTGCTGCACGCCTCCCGTTTTGCCATGATAATCTGGGCATTACTTCGAGGCTAGTGCTCCCCTTGACTTTCACTTTAGTTATAGAGCAGAGCAGGTGAGCTTCCAACTAGGAACTGGAAGCACAAGGTTTCTATCGGGAGAACTCATTTTCTTCGCAGAAGCAGGCAGGCAGTAACTAAAAGGACAGTAACAACAGTGCTTTTCAGGTAGCTTCCAGACTGCATGAGTGGAGCTTTCAAAATAGGAAAACAAGATTTGTGTCTCAGTCTCACATTTCCAGATTCACACGCAGCATAAGGAGATGTTGATGCTAACAAGTCAAAAGAGATTCACGATACCCACTGGAGCTTTCCCTAATTCTAATTTTTTCTACGACCGCTTTTTTGCGTGCAGTCAAGTGCCTAAACAAAGGATGCGCGAGGGCGATATAGGGGCCTGTGCTTCTTCCAAAGTCCTGCCGTGTTATACCAAGAACTGTGCTTAAATTGTACTTGGAATGCAAGCCGACCACCTCCTGAGGATGCGTGACTCTAAGTGTAATAGGGGAAAAGGGATTAAAAAGAGTGTTCTTCTCAAAAGAGTTCAACTAGGGGAATGAGGTTACATCCATTTAATGGAGGACAGTCTAGAAGTGTGTTCCTTAATCCTGTGTAGAGCTGAGGTAAACTGGCTCTCTCAAGGAAGAGTGCAGTGTGTTGCCTTTCTCTAGCCAACACTGGGGTGTCCCAGAAGGCCTACGGGGCTGAAGTTCCTTACCTGACCCTGAGCTTCCTGGCTTTACTCAGTATAATGGTAGCAGAACGGGTGTGCAACAAGGTCCCTAGAAGTGTGGAAAAGCTTACTACCGAGAAACTAAAGCAGAACAGTGAAGAAGGCCTGATGGAGCGTCTCCATACCTCCCGTTTGGCAAGGCAAATCAGGGCCTTACTTCGGGGCTAGGGCTCACGTGGACTTTCACTTTAGATATAGAGCAGAGCAGGGTGAGCTTCCAAGTAGGAAGTGGAAGCACAAGGTTTCGGACGGGAAAACTCAATATCTTCTCAGAACCGTGCAGGCAGTGACTAAAACCCCGGCAACAACAATGCTTTTCAGGTATAAAGGAGGCCGCATGAACAGAGCTTTCCAAACGGGCAAGGAAATCTTGTGCCATCAGTCTCCAAATAGTAAGTTGGTACGCAGCATACACGCAGGACCAGAGCTTCCCGGCTCTAGGCAGTTTTCTGATTGCGATAGGGGTGCTGAAGCAAGGTCTCTAGGAGTCTAGGAAAACTTACTACGGTTAAACTAAAGAACAGCGATGAAGGCCTCATGGAGCTGCTGCACGCCTCCCGTTTTGCCAGGATAATCAGGGCATTACTTCGAGGCTAGTGTTCCCTGACTTTCACTTTAGTTATAGAGGAGAGCAGGTGAGCTTCCAACTAGGAACTGGAAGCACAAGGTTTCTTTCGGGAGAACTCATTTTCTTCGCAGAAGCAGGCAGGCAGTAACTAAAAGGACGGTAACAAGAGTGCTTTTCAGGTAGCTTCCAGACTGCATGAGTGGAGCTTTCAAAATGGGAAAACAAAATTTGTGTCTCAGTCTCACATTTCCAGATTCACACGCAGCATAAGGAGATGTTGATGCTAACAAGTCAAAAGAGATTCACGCTACCCACTGGGGCTTTCCCTAATTCTAATTTTTTCTAGGTCCGATTTTTGCGTGCAGCCAAGTGCCTAAACAAAGGATGCGACATGGAGACTTAGGGGTCTGTGCATCATCCAAAGACCTGCAGTGTTACACCAAGAACTGTGCTTAAATTGTACTTGGAATGCAAGGCGATCGCCTCCTTGAGGATGCGTGACTCTAAGTGTAAAAGGTGAAAAGGGATTAGAAGCAGAGTGTTTTTCTCAATAGAGTTCAGCTAGGGGAATGAGGTTACATCCATTGCATGGAGGAGTGTCTAGAAGTGTGTTCCTGAAACCTGTGTAGAGCTGAGGTAATCTGGCTCTGCCAAGGAAGAGTGCCGTGTGTTGCCTTTCTCTAGCCAACACTGGAGTGTTCCAAAAGGCCTAGGGGGCTGAAGTTGTTAGCTGCCCCTGAGGTTCTTGGCTCTACTCAGTATACTGGTACCGAAACAGGTGCAGAAACAAGGTCCCTAGGAGTCTTGAAAAGCTTACTACAGTGAAACTAAAGCAGAACACTGAAGAAGGCCTGATGGAGCTGCTCCATACCTCCCGTTTGGCAAGGCAAATCAGGGCCTACTTCGAGGCTAGGACTCACTACCGTTAAACTAAAGGAGAACAGCGAGGAAGGCCTCATGGAGCTGCTGCACGCCTCCCGTTTTGCCATGATAATCTGGGCATTACTTCGAGGCTAGTGCTCCCCTTGACTTTCACTTTAGTTATAGAGCAGAGCAGGTGAGCTTCCAACTAGGAACTGGAAGCACAAGGTTTCTATCGGGAGAACTCATTTTCTTCGCAGAAGCAGGCAGGCAGTAACTAAAAGGACAGTAACAACAGTGCTTTTCAGGTAGCTTCCAGACTGCATGAGTGGAGCTTTCAAAATAGGAAAACAAGATTTGTGTCTCAGTCTCACATTTCCAGATTCACACGCAGCATAAGGAGATGTTGATGCTAACAAGTCAAAAGAGATTCACGATACCCACTGGAGCTTTCCCTAATTCTAATTTTTTCTACGACCGCTTTTTTGCGTGCAGTCAAGTGCCTAAACAAAGGATGCGCGAGGGCGATATAGGGGCCTGTGCTTCTTCCAAAGTCCTGCCGTGTTATACCAAGAACTGTGCTTAAATTGTACTTGGAATGCAAGCCGACCACCTCCTGAGGATGCGTGACTCTAAGTGTAATAGGGGAAAAGGGATTAAAAAGAGTGTTCTTCTCAAAAGAGTTCAACTAGGGGAATGAGGTTACATCCATTTAATGGAGGACAGTCTAGAAGTGTGTTCCTTAATCCTGTGTAGAGCTGAGGTAAACTGGCTCTCTCAAGGAAGAGTGCAGTGTGTTGCCTTTCTCTAGCCAACACTGGGGTGTCCCAGAAGGCCTACGGGGCTGAAGTTCCTTACCTGACCCTGAGCTTCCTGGCTTTACTCAGTATAATGGTAGCAGAACGGGTGTGCAACAAGGTCCCTAGAAGTGTGGAAAAGCTTACTACCGAGAAACTAAAGCAGAACAGTGAAGAAGGCCTGATGGAGCGTCTCCATACCTCCCGTTTGGCAAGGCAAATCAGGGCCTTACTTCGGGGCTAGGGCTCACGTGGACTTTCACTTTAGATATAGAGCAGAGCAGGGTGAGCTTCCAAGTAGGAAGTGGAAGCACAAGGTTTCGGACGGGAAAACTCAATATCTTCTCAGAACCGTGCAGGCAGTGACTAAAACCCCGGCAACAACAATGCTTTTCAGGTATAAAGGAGGCCGCATGAACAGAGCTTTCCAAACGGGCAAGGAAATCTTGTGCCATCAGTCTCCAAATAGTAAGTTGGTACGCAGCATACACGCAGGACCAGAGCTTCCCGGCTCTAGGCAGTTTTCTGATTGCGATAGGGGTGCTGAAGCAAGGTCTCTAGGAGTCTAGGAAAACTTACTACGGTTAAACTAAAGAACAGCGATGAAGGCCTCATGGAGCTGCTGCACGCCTCCCGTTTTGCCAGGATAATCAGGGCATTACTTCGAGGCTAGTGTTCCCTGACTTTCACTTTAGTTATAGAGGAGAGCAGGTGAGCTTCCAACTAGGAACTGGAAGCACAAGGTTTCTTTCGGGAGAACTCATTTTCTTCGCAGAAGCAGGCAGGCAGTAACTAAAAGGACGGTAACAAGAGTGCTTTTCAGGTAGCTTCCAGACTGCATGAGTGGAGCTTTCAAAATGGGAAAACAAAATTTGTGTCTCAGTCTCACATTTCCAGATTCACACGCAGCATAAGGAGATGTTGATGCTAACAAGTCAAAAGAGATTCACGCTACCCACTGGGGCTTTCCCTAATTCTAATTTTTTCTAGGTCCGATTTCTGCGTGCAGCCAAGTGCCTAAACAAAGGATGCGACATGGAGACTTAGGGGCCTGTGCATCCTCCAAAGACCTGCAGTGTTACACCAAGAACTGTGCTTAAATTGTACTTGGAATGCAAGGCGATCGCCTCCTTGAGGATGCGTGACTCTAAGTGTAAAAGGTGAAAAGGGATTAGAAGCAGAGTGTTTTTCTCAATAGAGTTCAGCTAGGGGAATGAGGTTACATCCACTGCATGGAGGAGTGTCTAGAAGTGTGTTCCTGAAACCTGTGTAGAGCTGAGGTAATCTGGCTCTCCCAAGGAAGAGTGCTGTGTGTTGCCTTTCTCTAGCTAACCCAGCAGTGTTCCAAAAGGCCTACGGGGCTGAAGTTTTCAGCTGCCCCTGAGGTTCTTGGCTCTACTCAGTATACTGGTACAGAAACAGGTGCTGAAGCAAGGTCCCTAGGAGTCTTGAAAAGGTTACTACAGTGAAACTAAAGCAGAACACTGAAGAAGGCCTGATGGAGCTGCTCCATACCTCCCGTTTGGCAAGGCAAATCAGGGCCTACTTCGAGGCTAGGACTCACTACCGTTAAACTAAAGGAGAACAGCGAGGAAGGCCTCATGGAGCTGCTGCACGCCTCCCGTTTTGCCAGGATAATCTGGGCATTACTTCGAGGCTAGTGCTCCCCTTGACTTTCACTTTAGTTATAGAGCAGAGCAGGTGAGCTTCCAACTAGGAACTGGAAGCACAAGGTTTCTTTCGGGAGAACTCATTTTCTTCGCTGAAGCAGGCAGGCAGTAACTAAAAGGACAGTAACAACAGTGCTTTTCAGGTAGCTTCGAGACTGCATGAGTGAAGCTTTCAAAATAGGAAAACAAGATTTGTGTCTCAGTCTCACATTTCCAGTTTAACACGCATCATAAGGAGATGTTGATGCTAACAAGTGAAAAGAGATTCACGCTACCCACTGGGGCTTTCCCTAATTCTAATTTTTTCTAGGTCCGATTTTTGCGTGCAGCCAAGTGCCTAAACAAAGGATGCGCCAGGAAACTTAGGGGCCTGTGCATCTTCCAAAGACCTGCAGTGTTACACCAAGAACTGTGCTTAAATTGTACTTGGAATGCAAGGCGACTGCCTCCTTGAGGATGCGTGACTCTAAGTGTAAAAGGTGAAAAGGGATTAGAAGCAGAGTGTTTTTCTCAGTAGAGTTATGCTAGGGGAATGAGGTTACATCCATTGCATGGAGGAGTGTCCAGAAGTGTGTTCCTGAAACCTGTGCAGAGCTGAGGTAATCTGGCTCTCCCAAGGAAGAGTGCTGTGTGTTGCCTTTCTCTAGCTAACCCAGCAGTGTTCCAAAAGGCCTACGGGGCTGAAGTTTTCAGCTGCCCCTGAGGTTCTTGGCTCTACTCAGTATACTGGTACCGAAACAGGTGCTGAAGCAAGGTCCCTAGGAGTCTTGAAAAGCTTACTACAGTGAAACTAAAGCAGAACACTGAAGAAGGCCTGATGGAGCTGCTCCATACCTCCCGTTTGGCAAGGCAAATCAGGGCCTACTTCGAGGCTAGGACTCACTACCGTTAAACTAAAGGAGAACAGCGAGGAAGGCCTCATGGAGCTGCTGCACGCCTCCCGTTTTGCCAGGTTAATCAGGGCTTTACTTCGAGGCTAGTGCTCCCCTTGACTTTCACTTTAGTTATAGAGCAGAGCAGGTGAGCTTCCAACTAGGATTTGGAAGCACAAGGTTTCTTTCGGGAGAACTCATTTTCTTCGCAGAAGCAGGCAGGCAGTAACTAAAAGGACAGTAACAACAGTGCTTTTCAGGTAGCTTCGAGACTGCATGAGTGGAGCTTTCAAAATGGGAAAACAAGATTTGTGTCTCAGTCTCACATTTCCAGATTCACACGCAGCATAAGGAGATGTTGATGCTAACAAGTCTAAAGAGATTCACGAAACCCACTGGGGCTTTCCCGTATTCAACCTTTTTCTACGACCACTTTTCTGCATGCAGCCAAGTGCCTAAACAAAGGATGCGACATGGAGACTTAGGGGCCTGTGCATCTTCCAAAGACCTGCAGTGTTACACCAAGAACTGTGCTTAAATTGTACTTGGAATGCAAGGCGACCGCCTCCTTGAGGATACGTGACTAAGTGTAAATGGTGAAAAGGGATTAGAAGCAGAGTGTTTTTATCAATAGAGTTCAGCTAGGGGAATGAGGTTACATCCATTGCATGGAGGACAGTCTAGAATTATGTTCCTGAAACCTGTGTAGAGCTGAGGTAATCTGGCTCTCCCAAGGAAGAGTTCTATGTGTTGCCTTTCTCTAGCCAACACTGGAGTGTTCCAAAAGGCCTACGGGGCTGAAGTTGTTAGCTGCCCCTGAGGTTCTTGGCTCTACTCAGTATACTGGTACCGAAACAGGTGCTGAAGCAAGGTCCCTAGGAGTCTTGAAAAGCTTACTACAGTGAAACTAAAGCAGAGCACTGAAGAAGGCCTGATGGAGCTGCTCCATAACTCCCGTTTGGCAAGTCAAATCAGGGCCTACTTCGAGGCTAGGACTCACTACCGTTAAACTAAAGGAGAACAGCGATGAAGGCCTCATGGAGCTGCTGCACGCCTTCCGTTTTGCCAGGATAATCAGGGCATTACTTCAAGGCTAGTGCTCCCCTTGACTTTCACTTTAGTTATAGAGCAGAGCAGGTGAGCTTCCAACTAGGAACTGGAAGCACGAGGTTTCTTTCGGGAGAACTCATTTTCTTCCCTGAAGCAGGCAGGCAGTAACTAAAAGGACAGTAACAACAGTGCTTTTCAGGTAGCTTCGAGACTGCATGAGTGAAGCTTTCAAAATAGGAAAACAAGATTTGTGTCTCAGTCTCACATTTCCAGATTCACACGCAGCATAAGGAGATGTTGATGCTAACAAGTGAAAAGAGATTCACGCTACCCACTGGGGCTTTCCCTAATTCTAATTTTTTCTAGGTCCGATTTTTGCGTGCAGCCAAGTGCCTAAACAAAGGATGCGACATGGAGACTTAGGGGCCTGTGCATCTTCCAAAGACCTGCAGTGTTACACCAAGAACTGTGCTTAAATTGTACTTGGAATGCAAGGCGACTGCCTCCTTGAGGATGCGTGACTCTAAGTGTAAAAGGTGAAAAGGGATTAGAAGCAGAGTATTTTTCTCAGTAGAGTTCAGCTAGGGGAATGAGGTTACATCCATTGCATGGAGGAGTGTCTAGAAGTGTGTTCCTGAAACCTGTGTAGAGCTGAGGTAATCTGGCTCTCCCAAGGAAGAGTGCCGTGTGTTGCCTTTCTCTAGCTAACCCTGCAGTGTTCCAAAAGGCCTACGGGGCTGAAGTTGTTAACTGCCCCTGGGGTTCTTGGCTCTACTCAGTATACTGGTACCGAAGCAGGTGCTGAAGCAAGGTCCCTAGGAGTCTTGAAAAGCTTACTACAGTGAAACTAAAGCAGAACACTGAAGAAGGCCTGATGGAGCTGCTCCATACCTCCCTTTTGGCAAGGCAATTCAGGGCCTTACTTCGAGGCTAAGGCTCACGTGGACTTTCACTTTAGGTATAGAGCAGAGCAGGGTGAGCTTCCAACTAGGAACTGGAAGCGCAAGGTTTCGTACGAAAAAACTCAATATCTTCTCAAAACCATGCAGGCAGTGACTAAAACCCCGGCAACAACAATGCTTTTCAGGTATAAAGGAGGCCGCATGAACAGAGCTTTCCAAATGGGCAAAGAAGCCTTGTGCCATCAGTCTCCAAATAGTAAGTTGGTACGCAGCATACACGCATGACCAGAGCTTCCCGACTCTAGGCAGTTTTCTGATTCCGATATAGGTGCTGAAGCAAGGTCTCTAGGAGTCTTGGAAAACATACTACCATTAAACTAAAGGAGAACAGCGATGAAGGCCTCATGGAGCTGCTGCACGCCTCCTCTTTCGCCAGGATAATCAGGGCATTACTTCGAGGCTAGTGCTCCCCTTGACTTTCACTTCAGTTATAGAGCAGAGCAGGTGAGCTTCCAACTAGGAACCGGAAGCACAAGGTTTCTTTCGGGAGAACTCATTTTCTACGCAGAAGCAGGCAGGCAGTAAGTAAAAGGACGGTAACAAGAGTGCTTTTCAAGTAGCTTCAAGACTGCATGAGTGGAGCTTTCAAAGTTGGAAAACAATCTTTGTGCCATCAGTCTCCCATTTCCAGATTGACACGCAGCATAAGGACATGTTGATGCTAACAAGTCAAAAGAGATTCACGATACCCACTGGGGCTTTCCCTTATTCAACCTGTTTCTACGACCACTTTTCTGCATGCAGCCAAGTGCCTAAACAAAGGATGCGACATGGAGACATAGGGGCCTGTGCATCCTCCAAAGACCTGCAGTGTTACACCAAGAACTGTGCTTAAATTGTACTTGGAATGCAAGGCGATCGCCTCCTTGAGGATGCGTGACTCTTAGTGTAAAAGGTGAAAAGGGATTAGAAGCAGAGTGTTTTTCTCAATAGAGTTCAGCTAGGGGAATGAGGTTACATCCATTGCATGGAGGAGTGTCTAGAAGTGTGTTCCTGAAACCTGTGTAGAGCTGAGGTAATCTGGCTCTCCCAAGGAAGAGTGCCGTGTGTTGCCTTTCTCTAGCTAACCCAGCAGTGTTCCAAAAGGCCTACGGGGCTGAAGTTTTTAGCCGCCCCTGAGGTTCTTGGCTCTACTCAGTATACTGGTACCGAAACAGGTGCTGAAGCAAGGTCCCTAGGAGTCTTAAAAAGCTTACTACAGTGAAACTAAAGCAGAACACTGAAGAAGGCCTGATGGAGCTGCTCCATACCTCCCGTTTGACAAGGCAATTCAGGGCCTTACTTCGAGGCTAAGGCTCACGTGGACTTTCACTTTAGGTATAGAGCAGAGCAGGGTGAGCTTCCAACTAGGAACTGGAAGCGCAAGGTTTCGTACGGGAAAACTCAATATCTTCTCAGAACCGTGCAGGCAGTGACTAAAACCCCGACAACAACAATGCTTTTCAGGTAGCTTCGAGGCCGCATGAACGGAGCTTTCCTAATGGGAGAAGAAGGCTTGTGCCATCAGTCTACAATTTCTAGGTTGATACGCAGCAACCACGCAGGACCAGAGCTTCCTGTCTCTAGGCAGTTTTCTGATACCGAAACGTGTGCTGAAGCAAGGTTCCTAGGAGTCTTGGAAAGCTTACTACCGTTAAACTAAAGCAGAACTGCCATGAAGGCCTCATGGAGCTGCCTCATGCCTCCTGATTTGCAAGGATAATTAGGGCCTTACTTGGAGGTAACTGCTCACGTTGATTTTCACTTTTGGTATAGAGGAGAGCAGGGTGAGCTTCCAACTAGGAACTGGAAGGACAAGGTTTCTTTGGTGAAAATTCATTTTCTTCTCTGAGCCGGCAGTAACTAAGAGCCTGGTAACAGCAGTGCTTTTCAGGTAGTTTCAAGACTGCATGAGTGGTGCTTTCAAAGTTGGAAACAATCTTTGGGCCATCAGTCTGCCATTTCCAGATGACACGCAGCATAAGTACATGGTGATGCTAACAAGTCAAAAGAGATTCACGATACCCACTGGAGCTTTCCCTAATTCTAATTTTTTCTACGACCGCTTTTTTGCGTGCAGTCAAGTGCCTAAACAAAGGATGCGCGAGGGCGATATAGGGGCCTGTGCTTCTTCCAAAGTCCTGCCGTGTTATACCAAGAACTGTGCTTAAATTGTACTTGGAATGCAAGCCGACCACCTCCTGAGGATGCGTGACTCTAAGTGTAATAGGGGAAAAGGGATTAAAAAGAGTGTTCTTCTCAAAAGAGTTCAACTAGGGGAATGAGGTTACATCCATTTAATGGAGGACAGTCTAGAAGTGTGTTCCTTAATCCTGTGTAGAGCTGAGGTAAACTGGCTCTCTCAAGGAAGAGTGCAGTGTGTTGCCTTTCTCTAGCCAACACTGGGGTGTCACAGAAGGCCTACGGGGCTGAAGTTCCTTACCTGACCCTGAGCTTCCTGGCTTTACTCAGTATAATGGTAGCAGAACGGGTGTGCAACAAGGTCCCTAGAAGTGTGGAAAAGCTTACTACCGTGAAACTAAAGCAGAACAGTGAAGAAGGCCTGATGGAGCGTCTCCATACCTCCCGTTTGGCAAGGCAAATCAGGGCCTTACTTCGGGGCTAGGGCTCACGTGGACTTTCACTTTAGATATAGAGCAGAGCAGGGTGAGCTTCCAAGTAGGAAGTGGAAGCACAAGGTTTCGGACGGGAAAACTCAATATCTTCTCAGAACCGTGCAGGCAGTGACTAAAACCCCGGCAACAACAATGCTTTTCAGGTATAAAGGAGGCCGCATGAACAGAGCTTTCCAAACGGGCAAGGAAATCTTGTGCCATCAGTCTCCAAATAGTAAGTTGGTACGCAGCATACACGCAGGACCAGAGCTTCCCGGCTCTAGGCAGTTTTCTGATTGCGATAGGGGTGCTGAAGCAAGGTCTCTAGGAGTCTAGGAAAACTTACTACGGTTAAACTAAAGAACAGCGATGAAGGCCTCATGGAGCTGCTGCACGCCTCCCGTTTTGCCAGGATAATCAGGGCATTACTTCGAGGCTAGTGTTCCCTGACTTTCACTTTAGTTATAGAGGAGAGCAGTTGAGCTTCCAACTAGGAACTGGAAGCACAAGGTTTCTTTCGGGAGAACTCATTTTCTTCGCAGAAGCAGGCAGGCAGTAACTAAAAGGACGGTAACAAGAGTGCTTTTCAGGTAGCTTCCAGACTGCATGAGTGGAGCTTTCAAAATGGGAAAACAAAATTTGTGTCTCAGTCTCACATTTCCAGATTCACACGCAGCATAAGGAGATGTTGATGCTAACAAGTCAAAAGAGATTCACGCTACCCACTGGGGCTTTCCCTAATTCTAATTTTTTCTAGGTCCGATTTTTGCGTGCAGCCAAGTGCCTAAACAAAGGATGCGACATGGAGACTTAGGGGTCTGTGCATCATCCAAAGACCTGCAGTGTTACACCAAGAACTGTGCTTAAATTGTACTTGGAATGCAAGGCGATCGCCTCCTTGAGGATGCGTGACTCTAAGTGTAAAAGGTGAAAAGGGATTAGAAGCAGAGTGTTTTTCTCAATAGAGTTCAGCTAGGGGAATGAGGTTACATCCATTGCATGGAGGAGTGTCTAGAAGTGTGTTCCTGAAACCTGTGTAGAGCTGAGGTAATCTGGCTCTGCCAAGGAAGAGTGCCGTGTGTTGCCTTTCTCTAGCCAACACTGGAGTGTTCCAAAAGGCCTAGGGGGCTGAAGTTGTTAGCTGCCCCTGAGGTTCTTGGCTCTACTCAGTATACTGGTACCGAAACAGGTGCAGAAACAAGGTCCCTAGGAGTCTTGAAAAGCTTACTACAGTGAAACTAAAGCAGAACACTGAAGAAGGCCTGATGGAGCTGCTCCATACCTCCCGTTTGGCAAGGCAAATCAGGGCCTACTTCGAGGCTAGGACTCACTACCGTTAAACTAAAGGAGAACAGCGAGGAAGGCCTCATGGAGCTGCTGCACGCCTCCCGTTTTGCCATGATAATCTGGGCATTACTTCGAGGCTAGTGCTCCCCTTGACTTTCACTTTAGTTATAGAGCAGAGCAGGTGAGCTTCCAACTAGGAACTGGAAGCACAAGGTTTCTATCGGGAGAACTCATTTTCTTCGCAGAAGCAGGCAGGCAGTAACTAAAAGGACAGTAACAACAGTGCTTTTCAGGTAGCTTCCAGACTGCATGAGTGGAGCTTTCAAAATAGGAAAACAAGATTTGTGTCTCAGTCTCACATTTCCAGATTCACACGCAGCATAAGGAGATGTTGATGCTAACAAGTCAAAAGAGATTCACGATACCCACTGGAGCTTTCCCTAATTCTAATTTTTTCTACGACCGCTTTTTTGCGTGCAGTCAAGTGCCTAAACAAAGGATGCGCGAGGGCGATATAGGGGCCTGTGCTTCTTCCAAAGTCCTGCCGTGTTATACCAAGAACTGTGCTTAAATTGTACTTGGAATGCAAGCCGACCACCTCCTGAGGATGCGTGACTCTAAGTGTAATAGGGGAAAAGGGATTAAAAAGAGTGTTCTTCTCAAAAGAGTTCAACTAGGGGAATGAGGTTACATCCATTTAATGGAGGACAGTCTAGAAGTGTGTTCCTTAATCCTGTGTAGAGCTGAGGTAAACTGGCTCTCTCAAGGAAGAGTGCAGTGTGTTGCCTTTCTCTAGCCAACACTGGGGTGTCCCAGAAGGCCTACGGGGCTGAAGTTCCTTACCTGACCCTGAGCTTCCTGGCTTTACTCAGTATAATGGTAGCAGAACGGGTGTGCAACAAGGTCCCTAGAAGTGTGGAAAAGCTTACTACCGAGAAACTAAAGCAGAACAGTGAAGAAGGCCTGATGGAGCGTCTCCATACCTCCCGTTTGGCAAGGCAAATCAGGGCCTTACTTCGGGGCTAGGGCTCACGTGGACTTTCACTTTAGATATAGAGCAGAGCAGGGTGAGCTTCCAAGTAGGAAGTGGAAGCACAAGGTTTCGGACGGGAAAACTCAATATCTTCTCAGAACCGTGCAGGCAGTGACTAAAACCCCGGCAACAACAATGCTTTTCAGGTATAAAGGAGGCCGCATGAACAGAGCTTTCCAAACGGGCAAGGAAATCTTGTGCCATCAGTCTCCAAATAGTAAGTTGGTACGCAGCATACACGCAGGACCAGAGCTTCCCGGCTCTAGGCAGTTTTCTGATTGCGATAGGGGTGCTGAAGCAAGGTCTCTAGGAGTCTAGGAAAACTTACTACGGTTAAACTAAAGAACAGCGATGAAGGCCTCATGGAGCTGCTGCACGCCTCCCGTTTTGCCAGGATAATCAGGGCATTACTTCGAGGCTAGTGTTCCCTGACTTTCACTTTAGTTATAGAGGAGAGCAGGTGAGCTTCCAACTAGGAACTGGAAGCACAAGGTTTCTTTCGGGAGAACTCATTTTCTTCGCAGAAGCAGGCAGGCAGTAACTAAAAGGACGGTAACAAGAGTGCTTTTCAGGTAGCTTCCAGACTGCATGAGTGGAGCTTTCAAAATGGGAAAACAAAATTTGTGTCTCAGTCTCACATTTCCAGATTCACACGCAGCATAAGGAGATGTTGATGCTAACAAGTCAAAAGAGATTCACGCTACCCACTGGGGCTTTCCCTAATTCTAATTTTTTCTAGGTCCGATTTTTGCGTGCAGCCAAGTGCCTAAACAAAGGATGCGACATGGAGACTTAGGGGTCTGTGCATCATCCAAAGACCTGCAGTGTTACACCAAGAACTGTGCTTAAATTGTACTTGGAATGCAAGGCGATCGCCTCCTTGAGGATGCGTGACTCTAAGTGTAAAAGGTGAAAAGGGATTAGAAGCAGAGTGTTTTTCTCAATAGAGTTCAGCTAGGGGAATGAGGTTACATCCATTGCATGGAGGAGTGTCTAGAAGTGTGTTCCTGAAACCTGTGTAGAGCTGAGGTAATCTGGCTCTGCCAAGGAAGAGTGCCGTGTGTTGCCTTTCTCTAGCCAACACTGGAGTGTTCCAAAAGGCCTAGGGGGCTGAAGTTGTTAGCTGCCCCTGAGGTTCTTGGCTCTACTCAGTATACTGGTACCGAAACAGGTGCAGAAACAAGGTCCCTAGGAGTCTTGAAAAGCTTACTACAGTGAAACTAAAGCAGAACACTGAAGAAGGCCTGATGGAGCTGCTCCATACCTCCCGTTTGGCAAGGCAAATCAGGGCCTACTTCGAGGCTAGGACTCACTACCGTTAAACTAAAGGAGAACAGCGAGGAAGGCCTCATGGAGCTGCTGCACGCCTCCCGTTTTGCCATGATAATCTGGGCATTACTTCGAGGCTAGTGCTCCCCTTGACTTTCACTTTAGTTATAGAGCAGAGCAGGTGAGCTTCCAACTAGGAACTGGAAGCACAAGGTTTCTATCGGGAGAACTCATTTTCTTCGCAGAAGCAGGCAGGCAGTAACTAAAAGGACAGTAACAACAGTGCTTTTCAGGTAGCTTCCAGACTGCATGAGTGGAGCTTTCAAAATAGGAAAACAAGATTTGTGTCTCAGTCTCACATTTCCAGATTCACACGCAGCATAAGGAGATGTTGATGCTAACAAGTCAAAAGAGATTCACGATACCCACTGGAGCTTTCCCTAATTCTAATTTTTTCTACGACCGCTTTTTTGCGTGCAGTCAAGTGCCTAAACAAAGGATGCGCGAGGGCGATATAGGGGCCTGTGCTTCTTCCAAAGTCCTGCCGTGTTATACCAAGAACTGTGCTTAAATTGTACTTGGAATGCAAGCCGACCACCTCCTGAGGATGCGTGACTCTAAGTGTAATAGGGGAAAAGGGATTAAAAAGAGTGTTCTTCTCAAAAGAGTTCAACTAGGGGAATGAGGTTACATCCATTTAATGGAGGACAGTCTAGAAGTGTGTTCCTTAATCCTGTGTAGAGCTGAGGTAAACTGGCTCTCTCAAGGAAGAGTGCAGTGTGTTGCCTTTCTCTAGCCAACACTGGGGTGTCCCAGAAGGCCTACGGGGCTGAAGTTCCTTACCTGACCCTGAGCTTCCTGGCTTTACTCAGTATAATGGTAGCAGAACGGGTGTGCAACAAGGTCCCTAGAAGTGTGGAAAAGCTTACTACCGAGAAACTAAAGCAGAACAGTGAAGAAGGCCTGATGGAGCGTCTCCATACCTCCCGTTTGGCAAGGCAAATCAGGGCCTTACTTCGGGGCTAGGGCTCACGTGGACTTTCACTTTAGATATAGAGCAGAGCAGGGTGAGCTTCCAAGTAGGAAGTGGAAGCACAAGGTTTCGGACGGGAAAACTCAATATCTTCTCAGAACCGTGCAGGCAGTGACTAAAACCCCGGCAACAACAATGCTTTTCAGGTATAAAGGAGGCCGCATGAACAGAGCTTTCCAAACGGGCAAGGAAATCTTGTGCCATCAGTCTCCAAATAGTAAGTTGGTACGCAGCATACACGCAGGACCAGAGCTTCCCGGCTCTAGGCAGTTTTCTGATTGCGATAGGGGTGCTGAAGCAAGGTCTCTAGGAGTCTAGGAAAACTTACTACGGTTAAACTAAAGAACAGCGATGAAGGCCTCATGGAGCTGCTGCACGCCTCCCGTTTTGCCAGGATAATCAGGGCATTACTTCGAGGCTAGTGTTCCCTGACTTTCACTTTAGTTATAGAGGAGAGCAGGTGAGCTTCCAACTAGGAACTGGAAGCACAAGGTTTCTTTCGGGAGAACTCATTTTCTTCGCAGAAGCAGGCAGGCAGTAACTAAAAGGACGGTAACAAGAGTGCTTTTCAGGTAGCTTCCAGACTGCATGAGTGGAGCTTTCAAAATGGGAAAACAAAATTTGTGTCTCAGTCTCACATTTCCAGATTCACACGCAGCATAAGGAGATGTTGATGCTAACAAGTCAAAAGACATTCACGCTACCCACTGGGGCTTTCCCTAATTCTAATTTTTTCTAGGTCCGATTTTTGCGTGCAGCCAAGTGCCTAAACAAAGGATGCGACATGGAGACTTAGGGGCCTGTGCATCATCCAAAGACCTGCAGTGTTACACCACGAACTGTGCTTAAATTGTACTTGGAATGCAAGGCGATCGCCTCCTTGAGGATGCGTGACTCTAAGTGTAAAAGGTGAAAAGGGATTAGAAGCAGAGTGTTTTTCTCAATAGAGTTCAGCTAGGGGAATGAGGTTACATCCACTGCATGGAGGAGTGTCTAGAAGTGTGTTCCTGAAACCTGTGTAGAGCTGAGGTAATCTGGCTCTCCCAAGGAAGAGTGCCGTGTGTTGCCTTTCTCTAGCTAACCCTGCAGTGTTCCAAAAGGCCTACGGGGCTGAAGTTGTTAACTGCCCCTGGGGTTCTTGGCTCTACTCAGTATACTGGTACCGAAGCAGGTGCTGAAGCAAGGTCCCTAGGAGTCTTGAAAAGCTTACTACAGTGAAACTAAAGCAGAACACTGAAGAAGGCCTGATGGAGCTGCTCCATACCTCCCTTTTGGCAAGGCAATTCAGGGCCTTACTTCGAGGCTAAGGCTCACGTGGACTTTCACTTTAGGTATAGAGCAGAGCAGGGTGAGCTTCCAACTAGGAACTGGAAGCGCAAGGTTTCGTACGAAAAAACTCAATATCTTCTCAAAACCATGCAGGCAGTGACTAAAACCCCGGCAACAACAATGCTTTTCAGGTATAAAGGAGGCCGCATGAACAGAGCTTTCCAAATGGGCAAAGAAGCCTTGTGCCATCAGTCTCCAAATAGTAAGTTGGTACGCAGCATACACGCATGACCAGAGCTTCCCGACTCTAGGCAGTTTTCTGATTCCGATATGGGTGCTGAAGCAAGGTCTCTAGGAGTCTTGGAAAACATACTACCATTAAACTAAAGGAGAACAGCGATGAAGGCCTCATGGAGCTGCTGCACGCCTCCTCTTTCGCCAGGATAATCAGGGCATTACTTCGAGGCTAGTGCTCCCCTTGACTTTCACTTCAGTTATAGAGCAGAGCAGGTGAGCTTCCAACTAGGAACCGGAAGCACAAGGTTTCTTTCGGGAGAACTCATTTTCTACGCAGAAGCAGGCAGGCAGTAAGTAAAAGGACGGTAACAAGAGTGCTTTTCAAGTAGCTTCAAGACTGCATGAGTGGAGCTTTCAAAGTTGGAAAACAATCTTTGTGCCATCAGTCTCCCATTTCCAGATTGACACGCAGCATAAGGACATGTTGATGCTAACAAGTCAAAAAGATTCACGATACCCACTGGGGCTTTCCCTTATTCAACCTGTTTCTACGACCACTTTTCTGCATGCAGCCAAGTGCCTAAACAAAGGATGCGACATGGAGACATAGGGGCCTGTGCATCCTCCAAAGACCTGCAGTGTTACACCAAGAACTGTGCTTAAATTGTACTTGGAATGCAAGGCGATCGCCTCCTTGAGGATGCGTGACTCTTAGTGTAAAAGGTGAAAAGGGATTAGAAGCAGAGTGTTTTTCTCAATAGAGTTCAGCTATGGGAATGAGGTTACATCCATTGCATGGAGGAGTGTCTAGAAGTGTGTTCCTGAAACCTGTGTAGAGCTGAGGTAATCTGGCTCTCCCAAGGAAGAGTGCCGTGTGTTGCCTTTCTCTAGCTAACCCAGCAGTGTTCCAAAAGGCCTACGGGGCTGAAGTTTTTAGCCGCCCCTGAGGTTCTTGGCTCTACTCAGTATACTGGTACCGAAACAGGTGCTGAAGCAAGGTCCCTAGGAGTCTTAAAAAGCTTACTACAGTGAAACTAAAGCAGAACACTGAAGAAGGCCTGATGGAGCTGCTCCATACCTCCCGTTTGACAAGGCAATTCAGGGCCTTACTTCGAGGCTAAGGCTCACGTGGACTTTCACTTTAGGTATAGAGCAGAGCAGGGTGAGCTTCCAACTAGGAACTGGAAGCGCAAGGTTTCGTACGGGAAAACTCAATATCTTCTCAGAACCGTGCAGGCAGTGACTAAAACCCCGACAACAACAATGCTTTTCAGGTAGCTTCGAGGCCGCATGAACGGAGCTTTCCTAATGGGAGAAGAAGGCTTGTGCCATCAGTCTACAATTTCTAGGTTGATACGCAGCATCCACGCAGGACCAGAGCTTCCTGTCTCTAGGCAGTTTTCTGATACCGAAACGTGTGCTGAAGCAAGGTTCCTAGGAGTCTTGGAAAGCTTACTACCGTTAAACTAAAGCAGAACTGCCATGAAGGCCTCATGGAGCTGCCTCATGCCTCCTGATTTGCAAGGATAATTAGGGCCTTACTTGGAGGTAACTGCTCACGTTGATTTTCACTTTTGGTATAGAGGAGAGCAGGGTGAGCTTCCAACTAGGAACTGGAAGGACAAGGTTTCTTTGGTGAAAATTCATTTTCTTCTCTGAGCCGGCAGTAACTAAGAGCCTGGTAACAGCAGTGCTTTTCAGGTAGTTTCAAGACTGCATGAGTGGTGCTTTCAAAGTTGGAAACAATCTTTGGGCCATCAGTCTGCCATTTCCAGATGACACGCAGCATAAGTACATGGTGATGCTAACAAGTCAAAAGAGATTCACGATACCCACTGGAGCTTTCCCTAATTCTAATTTTTTCTACGACCGCTTTTTTGCGTGCAGTCAAGTGCCTAAACAAAGGATGCGCGAGGGCGATATAGGGGCCTGTGCTTCTTCCAAAGTCCTGCCGTGTTATACCAAGAACTGTGCTTAAATTGTACTTGGAATGCAAGCCGACCACCTCCTGAGGATGCGTGACTCTAAGTGTAATAGGGGAAAAGGGATTAAAAAGAGTGTTCTTCTCAAAAGAGTTCAACTAGGGGAATGAGGTTACATCCATTTAATGGAGGACAGTCTAGAAGTGTGTTCCTTAATCCTGTGTAGAGCTGAGGTAAACTGGCTCTCTCAAGGAAGAGTGCAGTGTGTTGCCTTTCTCTAGCCAACACTGGGGTGTCCCAGAAGGCCTACGGGGCTGAAGTTCCTTACCTGACCCTGAGCTTCCTGGCTTTACTCAGTATAATGGTAGCAGAACGGGTGTGCAACAAGGTCCCTAGAAGTGTGGAAAAGCTTACTACCGAGAAACTAAAGCAGAACAGTGAAGAAGGCCTGATGGAGCGTCTCCATACCTCCCGTTTGGCAAGGCAAATCAGGGCCTTACTTCGGGGCTAGGGCTCACGTGGACTTTCACTTTAGATATAGAGCAGAGCAGGGTGAGCTTCCAAGTAGGAAGTGGAAGCACAAGGTTTCGGACGGGAAAACTCAATATCTTCTCAGAACCGTGCAGGCAGTGACTAAAACCCCGGCAACAACAATGCTTTTCAGGTATAAAGGAGGCCGCATGAACAGAGCTTTCCAAACGGGCAAGGAAATCTTGTGCCATCAGTCTCCAAATAGTAAGTTGGTACGCAGCATACACGCAGGACCAGAGCTTCCCGGCTCTAGGCAGTTTTCTGATTGCGATAGGGGTGCTGAAGCAAGGTCTCTAGGAGTCTAGGAAAACTTACTACGGTTAAACTAAAGAACAGCGATGAAGGCCTCATGGAGCTGCTGCACGCCTCCCGTTTTGCCAGGATAATCAGGGCATTACTTCGAGGCTAGTGTTCCCTGACTTTCACTTTAGTTATAGAGGAGAGCAGGTGAGCTTCCAACTAGGAACTGGAAGCACAAGGTTTCTTTCGGGAGAACTCATTTTCTTCGCAGAAGCAGGCAGGCAGTAACTAAAAGGACGGTAACAAGAGTGCTTTTCAGGTAGCTTCCAGACTGCATGAGTGGAGCTTTCAAAATGGGAAAACAAAATTTGTGTCTCAGTCTCACATTTCCAGATTCACACGCAGCATAAGGAGATGTTGATGCTAACAAGTCAAAAGACATTCACGCTACCCACTGGGGCTTTCCCTAATTCTAATTTTTTCTAGGTCCGATTTTTGCGTGCAGCCAAGTGCCTAAACAAAGGATGCGACATGGAGACTTAGGGGCCTGTGCATCATCCAAAGACCTGCAGTGTTACACCACGAACTGTGCTTAAATTGTACTTGGAATGCAAGGCGATCGCCTCCTTGAGGATGCGTGACTCTAAGTGTAAAAGGTGAAAAGGGATTAGAAGCAGAGTGTTTTTCTCAATAGAGTTCAGCTAGGGGAATGAGGTTACATCCACTGCATGGAGGAGTGTCTAGAAGTGTGTTCCTGAAACCTGTGTAGAGCTGAGGTAATCTGGCTCTCCCAAGGAAGAGTGCTGTGTGTTGCCTTTCTCTAGCTAACCCAGCAGTGTTCCAAAAGGCCTACGGGGCTGAAGTTTTCAGCTGCCCCTGAGGTTCTTGGCTCTACTCAGTATACTGGTACAGAAACAGGTGCTGAAGCAAGGTCCCTAGGAGTCTTGAAAAGGTTACTACAGTGAAACTAAAGCAGAACACTGAAGAAGGCCTGATGGAGCTGCTCCATACCTCCCGTTTGGCAAGGCAAATCAGGGCCTACTTCGAGGCTAGGACTCACTACCGTTAAACTAAAGGAGAACAGCGAGGAAGGCCTCATGGAGCTGCTGCACGCCTCCCGTTTTGCCAGGATAATCTGGGCATTACTTCGAGGCTAGTGCTCCCCTTGACTTTCACTTTAGTTATAGAGCAGAGCAGGTGAGCTTCCAACTAGGAACTGGAAGCACAAGGTTTCTTTCGGGAGAACTCATTTTCTTCGCTGAAGCAGGCAGGCAGTAACTAAAAGGACAGTAACAACAGTGCTTTTCAGGTAGCTTCGAGACTGCATGAGTGGAGGTTTCAAAATAGGAAAACAAGATTTGTGTCTCAGTCTCACATTTCCAGATTCACACGCAGCATAAGGAGATGTTGATGCTAACAAGTCAAAAGAGATTCACGCTACCCACTGGGGCTTTCCCTAATTCTAATTTTTTCTAGGTCCGATTTTTGCGTGCAGCCAAGTGCCTAAACAAAGGATGCGACTTGGAGACTTAGGGGCCTGTGCATCATCCAAAGACCTGCTGTGTTACACCAAGAACTGTGCTTAAATTGTACTTGGAATGCAAGGCGATCGCCTCCTTGAGGATGCGTGACTCTAAGTGTAAAAGGTGAAAAGGGATTAGAAGCAGAGTGTTTTTCTCAATAGAGTTCAGCTAGGGGAATGAGGTTACATCCATTGCATGGAGGAGTGTCTAGAAGTGTGTTCCTGAAACCTGTGTAGAGCTGAGGTAATCTGGCTCTCCCAAGGAAGAGTGCCGTGTGTTGCCTTTCTCTAGCCAACACTGGAGTGTTCCAAAAGGCCTACGGGGCTGAAGTTGTTAGCTGCCCCTGAGGTTCTTGGCTCTACTCAGTATACTGGTACCGAAACAGGTGCTGAAACAAGGTCCCTAGGAGTCTTGAAAAGGTTACTACAGTGAAACTAAAGCAGAACACTGAAGAAGGCCTGATGGAGGTGCTCCATACCTCCCGTTTGGCAAGGCAAATCAGGGCCTACTTTGAGGCTAGGACTCACTACCGTTAAACTAAAGGAGAACAGCGAGGAAGGCCTCATGGAGCTGCTGCACGCCTCCCGTTTTGCCAGGATAATCTGGGCATTACTTCGAGGCTAGTGCTCCCCTTGACTTTCACTTTAGTTATAGAGCAGAGCAGGTGAGCTTCCAACTAGGAACTGGAAGCACAAGGTTTCTTTCGGGAGAACTCATTTTCTTCGCTGAAGCAGGCAGGCAGTAACTAAAAGGACAGTAACAACAGTGCTTTTCAGGTAGCTTCGAGACTGCATGAGTGAAGCTTTCAAAATAGGAAAACAAGATTTGTGTCTCAGTCTCACATTTCCAGATTAACACGCATCATAAGGAGATGTTGATGCTAACAAGTGAAAAGAGATTCACGCTACCCACTGGGGCTTTCCCTAATTCTAATTTTTTCTAGGTCCGATTTTTGCGTGCAGCCAAGTGCCTAAACAAAGGATGCGCCAGGAAACTTAGGGGCCTG
Source organism: Balaenoptera physalus (assembly GCF_965194825.1). Classification (NCBI taxonomy): domain Eukaryota; kingdom Metazoa; phylum Chordata; class Mammalia; order Artiodactyla; family Balaenopteridae; genus Balaenoptera; species Balaenoptera physalus. The sequence continues at coordinate 101,009 of NW_028125502.1, read as the reverse complement.
TGCATCTTCCAAAGACCTGCAGTGTTACACCAAGAACTGTGCTTAAATTGTACTTGGAATGCAAGGCGACTGCCTCCTTGAGGATGCGTGACTCTAAGTGTAAAAGGTGAAAAGGGATTAGAAGCAGAGTGTTTTTCTCAGTAGAGTTCAGCTAGGGGAATGAGGTTACATCCATTGCATGGAGGAGTGTCAAGAAGTGTGTTCCTGAAAGCTGTGTAGAGCTGAGGTAATCTGGCTCTCCCAAGGAAGAGTGCCGTGTGTTGCCTTTCTCTAGCTAACCCTGCAGTGTTCCAAAAGGCCTACGGGGCTGAAGTTGTTAACTGCCCCTGAGGTTCTTGGCTCTACTCAGTATACTGGTACCGAAGCAGGTGCTGAAGCAAGGTCCCTAGGAGTCTTGAAAAGCTTACTACAGTGAAACTAAAGCAGAACACTGAAGAAGGCCTGATGGAGCTGCTCCATACCTCCCGTTTGGCAAGGCAAATCAGGGCCTACTTCGAGGCTAGGACTCACTACCGTTAAACTAAAGGAGAACAGCGAGGAAGGCCTCATGGAGCTGTTGCACGCCTCCCGTCTTGCCAGGTTAATCAGGGCTTTACTTCGAGGCTAGTGCTCCCCTTGACTTTCACTTTAGTTATAGAGCAGAGCAGGTGAGCTTCCAACTAGGAACTGGAAGCACAAGGTTTCTTTCGGGAGAACTCATTTTCTTCGCTGAAGCAGGCAGGCAGTAACTAAAAGGACAGTAACAACAGTGCTTTTCAGGTAGCTTCGAGACTGCATGAGTGGAGCTTTCAAAATAGGAAAACAAGATTTGTGTCTCAGTCTCACATTTCCAGATTCACACGCAGCATAAGGAGATGTTGATGCTAACAAGTCAAAAGAGATTCACGCTACCCACTGGGGCTTTCCCTAATTCTAATTTTTTCTAGGTCCGATTTTTGCGTGCAGCCAAGTGCCTAAACAAAGGATGCGACATGGAGACTTAGGGGCCTGTGCATCCTCCAAAGACCTGCAGTGTTACACCAAGAACTGTGCTTAAATTGTACTTGGAATGCAAGGCGATCGCCTCCTTGAGGATGCGTGACTCTAAGTGTAAAAGGTGAAAAGGGATTAGAAGCAGAGTGTTTTTCTCAATAGAGTTCAGCTAGGGGAATGAGGTTACATCCATTGCATGGAGGAGTGTCTAGAAGTGTGTTCCTGAAACCTGTGTAGAGCTGAGGTAATCTGGCTCTCCCAAGGAAGAGTGCCGTGTGTTGCCTTTCTCTAGCCAACACTGGAGTGTTCCAAAAGGCCTACGGGGCTGAAGTTGTTAACTGCCCCTGAGGTTCTTGGCTCTACTCAGTATACTGGTACCGAAACAGGTGCTGAAACAAGGTCCCTAGGAGTCTTGAAAAGGTTACTACAGTGAAACTAAAGCAGAACACTGAAGAAGGCCTGATGGAGCTGCTCCATACCTCCCGTTTGGCAAGGCAAATCAGGGCCTACTTCGAGGCTAGGACTCACTACCGTTAAACTAAAGGAGAACAGCGAGGAAGGCCTCATGGAGCTGCTGCACGCCTCCCGTTTTGCCATGATAATCTGGGCATTACTTCGAGGCTAGTGCTCCCCTTGACTTTCACTTTAGTTATAGAGCAGAGCAGGTGAGCTTCCAACTAGGAACTGGAAGCACAAGGTTTCTATCGGGAGAACTCATTTTCTTCGCAGAAGCAGGCAGGCAGTAACTAAAAGGACAGTAACAACAGTGCTTTTCAGGTAGCTTCCAGACTGCATGAGTGGAGCTTTCAAAATAGGAAAACAAGATTTGTGTCTCAGTCTCACATTTCCAGATTCACACGCAGCATAAGGAGATGTTGATGCTAACAAGTCAAAAGAGATTCACGATACCCACTGGAGCTTTCCCTAATTCTAATTTTTTCTACGACCGCTTTTTTGCGTGCAGTCAAGTGCCTAAACAAAGGATGCGCGAGGGCGATATAGGGGCCTGTGCTTCTTCCAAAGTCCTGCCGTGTTATACCAAGAACTGTGCTTAAATTGTACTTGGAATGCAAGCCGACCACCTCCTGAGGATGCGTGACTCTAAGTGTAATAGGGGAAAAGGGATTAAAAAGAGTGTTCTTCTCAAAAGAGTTCAACTAGGGGAATGAGGTTACATCCATTTAATGGAGGACAGTCTAGAAGTGTGTTCCTTAATCCTGTGTAGAGCTGAGGTAAACTGGCTCTCTCAAGGAAGAGTGCAGTGTGTTGCCTTTCTCTAGCCAACACTGGGGTGTCCCAGAAGGCCTACGGGGCTGAAGTTCCTTACCTGACCCTGAGCTTCCTGGCTTTACTCAGTATAATGGTAGCAGAACGGGTGTGCAACAAGGTCCCTAGAAGTGTGGAAAAGCTTACTACCGAGAAACTAAAGCAGAACAGTGAAGAAGGCCTGATGGAGCGTCTCCATACCTCCCGTTTGGCAAGGCAAATCAGGGCCTTACTTCGGGGCTAGGGCTCACGTGGACTTTCACTTTAGATATAGAGCAGAGCAGGGTGAGCTTCCAAGTAGGAAGTGGAAGCACAAGGTTTCGGACGGGAAAACTCAATATCTTCTCAGAACCGTGCAGGCAGTGACTAAAACCCCGGCAACAACAATGCTTTTCAGGTATAAAGGAGGCCGCATGAACAGAGCTTTCCAAATGGGCAAGGAAATCTTGTGCCATCAGTCTCCAAATAGTAAGTTGGTACGCAGCATACACGCAGGACCAGAGCTTCCCGGCTCTAGGCAGTTTTCTGATTGCGATAGGGGTGCTGAAGCAAGGTCTCTAGGAGTCTAGGAAAACTTACTACGGTTAAACTAAAGAACAGCGATGAAGGCCTCATGGAGCTGCTGCACGCCTCCCGTTTTGCCAGGATAATCAGGGCATTACTTCGAGGCTAGTGTTCCCTGACTTTCACTTTAGTTATAGAGGAGAGCAGGTGAGCTTCCAACTAGGAACTGGAAGCACAAGGTTTCTTTCGGGAGAACTCATTTTCTTCGCAGAAGCAGGCAGGCAGTAACTAAAAGGACAGTAACAACAGTGCTTTTCAGGTAGCTTCGAGACTGCATGAGTGGAGCTTTCAAAATGGGAAAACAAGATTTGTGTCTCAGTCTCACATTTCCAGATTCACACGCAGCATAAGGAGATGTTGATGCTAACAAGTCTAAAGAGATTCACGAAACCCACTGGGGCTTTCCCGTATTCAACCTTTTTCTACGACCACTTTTCTGCATGCAGCCAAGTGCCTAAACAAAGGATGCGACATGGAGACTTAGGGGCCTGTGCATCTTCCAAAGACCTGCAGTGTTACACCAAGAACTGTGCTTAAATTGTACTTGGAATGCAAGGCGACCGCCTCCTTGAGGATACGTGACTAAGTGTAAATGGTGAAAAGGGATTAGAAGCAGAGTGTTTTTATCAATAGAGTTCAGCTAGGGGAATGAGGTTACATCCATTGCATGGAGGACAGTCTAGAATTATGTTCCTGAAACCTGTGTAGAGCTGAGGTAATCTGGCTCTCCCAAGGAAGAGTTCTATGTGTTGCCTTTCTCTAGCCAACACTGGAGTGTTCCAAAAGGCCTACGGGGCTGAAGTTGTTAGCTGCCCCTGAGGTTCTTGGCTCTACTCAGTATACTGGTACCGAAACAGGTGCTGAAGCAAGGTCCCTAGGAGTCTTGAAAAGCTTACTACAGTGAAACTAAAGCAGAGCACTGAAGAAGGCCTGATGGAGCTGCTCCATACCTCCCGTTTGGCAAGGCAAATCAGGGCCTACTTCGAGGCTAGGACTCACTACCGTTAAACTAAAGGAGAACAGCGAGGAAGGCCTCATGGAGCTGCTGCACGCCTTCCGTTTTGCCAGGATAATCTGGGCATTACTTCGAGGCTAGTGCTCCCCTTGACTTTCACTTTAGTTATAGAGCAGAGCAGGTGAGCTTCCAACTAGGAACTGGAAGCACGAGGTTTCTTTCGGGAGAACTCATTTTCTTCCCTGAAGCAGGCAGGCAGTAACTAAAAGGACAGTAACAACAGTGCTTTTCAGGTAGCTTCGAGACTGCATGAGTGAAGCTTTCAAAATAGGAAAACAAGATTTGTGTCTCAGTCTCACATTTCCAGTTTCACACGCAGCATAAGGAGATGTTGATGCTAACAAGTGAAAAGAGATTCACGCTACCCACTGGGGCTTTCCCTAATTCTAATTTTTTCTAGGTCCGATTTTTGCGTGCAGCCAAGTGCCTAAACAAAGGATGCGACATGGAGACTTAGGGGCCTGTGCATCTTCCAAAGACCTGCAGTGTTACACCAAGAACTGTGCTTAAATTGTACTTGGAATGCAAGGCGACTGCCTCCTTGAGGATGCGTGACTCTAAGTGTAAAAGGTGAAAAGGGATTAGAAGCAGAGTATTTTTCTCAGTAGAGTTCAGCTAGGGGAATGAGGTTACATCCATTGCATGGAGGAGTGTCTAGAAGTGTGTTCCTGAAACCTGTGTAGAGCTGAGGTAATCTGGCTCTCCCAAGGAAGAGTGCCGTGTGTTGCCTTTCTCTAGCTAACCCTGCAGTGTTCCAAAAGGCCTACGGGGCTGAAGTTGTTAACTGCCCCTGGGGTTCTTGGCTCTACTCAGTATACTGGTACCGAAGCAGGTGCTGAAGCAAGGTCCCTAGGAGTCTTGAAAAGCTTACTACAGTGAAACTAAAGCAGAACACTGAAGAAGGCCTGATGGAGCTGCTCCATACCTCCCTTTTGGCAAGGCAATTCAGGGCCTTACTTCGAGGCTAAGGCTCACGTGGACTTTCACTTTAGGTATAGAGCAGAGCAGGGTGAGCTTCCAACTAGGAACTGGAAGCGCAAGGTTTCGTACGAAAAAACTCAATATCTTCTCAAAACCATGCAGGCAGTGACTAAAACCCCGGCAACAACAATGCTTTTCAGGTATAAAGGAGGCCGCATGAACAGAGCTTTCCAAATGGGCAAAGAAGCCTTGTGCCATCAGTCTCCAAATAGTAAGTTGGTACGCAGCATACACGCATGACCAGAGCTTCCCGACTCTAGGCAGTTTTCTGATTCCGATATGGGTGCTGAAGCAAGGTCTCTAGGAGTCTTGGAAAACATACTACCATTAAACTAAAGGAGAACAGCGATGAAGGCCTCATGGAGCTGCTGCACGCCTCCTCTTTCGCCAGGATAATCAGGGCATTACTTCGAGGCTAGTGCTCCCCTTGACTTTCACTTCAGTTATAGAGCAGAGCAGGTGAGCTTCCAACTAGGAACCGGAAGCACAAGGTTTCTTTCGGGAGAACTCATTTTCTACGCAGAAGCAGGCAGGCAGTAAGTAAAAGGACGGTAACAAGAGTGCTTTTCAAGTAGCTTCAAGACTGCATGAGTGGAGCTTTCAAAGTTGGAAAACAATCTTTGTGCCATCAGTCTCCCATTTCCAGATTGACACGCAGCATAAGGACATGTTGATGCTAACAAGTCAAAAAGATTCACGATACCCACTGGGGCTTTCCCTTATTCAACCTGTTTCTACGACCACTTTTCTGCATGCAGCCAAGTGCCTAAACAAAGGATGCGACATGGAGACATAGGGGCCTGTGCATCCTCCAAAGACCTGCAGTGTTACACCAAGAACTGTGCTTAAATTGTACTTGGAATGCAAGGCGATCGCCTCCTTGAGGATGCGTGACTCTTAGTGTAAAAGGTGAAAAGGGATTAGAAGCAGAGTGTTTTTCTCAATAGAGTTCAGCTATGGGAATGAGGTTACATCCATTGCATGGAGGAGTGTCTAGAAGTGTGTTCCTGAAACCTGTGTAGAGCTGAGGTAATCTGGCTCTCCCAAGGAAGAGTGCCGTGTGTTGCCTTTCTCTAGCTAACCCAGCAGTGTTCCAAAAGGCCTACGGGGCTGAAGTTTTTAGCCGCCCCTGAGGTTCTTGGCTCTACTCAGTATACTGGTACCGAAACAGGTGCTGAAGCAAGGTCCCTAGGAGTCTTAAAAAGCTTACTACAGTGAAACTAAAGCAGAACACTGAAGAAGGCCTGATGGAGCTGCTCCATACCTCCCGTTTGACAAGGCAATTCAGGGCCTTACTTCGAGGCTAAGGCTCACGTGGACTTTCACTTTAGGTATAGAGCAGAGCAGGGTGAGCTTCCAACTAGGAACTGGAAGCGCAAGGTTTCGTACGGGAAAACTCAATATCTTCTCAGAACCGTGCAGGCAGTGACTAAAACCCCGACAACAACAATGCTTTTCAGGTAGCTTCGAGGCCGCATGAACGGAGCTTTCCTAATGGGAGAAGAAGGCTTGTGCCATCAGTCTACAATTTCTAGGTTGATACGCAGCATCCACGCAGGACCAGAGCTTCCTGTCTCTAGGCAGTTTTCTGATACCGAAACGTGTGCTGAAGCAAGGTTCCTAGGAGTCTTGGAAAGCTTACTACCGTTAAACTAAAGCAGAACTGCCATGAAGGCCTCATGGAGCTGCCTCATGCCTCCTGATTTGCAAGGATAATTAGGGCCTTACTTGGAGGTAACTGCTCACGTTGATTTTCACTTTTGGTATAGAGGAGAGCAGGGTGAGCTTCCAACTAGGAACTGGAAGGACAAGGTTTCTTTGGTGAAAATTCATTTTCTTCTCTGAGCCGGCAGTAACTAAGAGCCTGGTAACAGCAGTGCTTTTCAGGTAGTTTCAAGACTGCATGAGTGGTGCTTTCAAAGTTGGAAACAATCTTTGGGCCATCAGTCTGCCATTTCCAGATGACACGCAGCATAAGTACATGGTGATGCTAACAAGTCAAAAGAGATTCACGATACCCACTGGAGCTTTCCCTAATTCTAATTTTTTCTACGACCGCTTTTTTGCGTGCAGTCAAGTGCCTAAACAAAGGATGCGCGAGGGCGATATAGGGGCCTGTGCTTCTTCCAAAGTCCTGCCGTGTTATACCAAGAACTGTGCTTAAATTGTACTTGGAATGCAAGCCGACCACCTCCTGAGGATGCGTGACTCTAAGTGTAATAGGGGAAAAGGGATTAAAAAGAGTGTTCTTCTCAAAAGAGTTCAACTAGGGGAATGAGGTTACATCCATTTAATGGAGGACAGTCTAGAAGTGTGTTCCTTAATCCTGTGTAGAGCTGAGGTAAACTGGCTCTCTCAAGGAAGAGTGCAGTGTGTTGCCTTTCTCTAGCCAACACTGGGGTGTCCCAGAAGGCCTACGGGGCTGAAGTTCCTTACCTGACCCTGAGCTTCCTGGCTTTACTCAGTATAATGGTAGCAGAACGGGTGTGCAACAAGGTCCCTAGAAGTGTGGAAAAGCTTACTACCGAGAAACTAAAGCAGAACAGTGAAGAAGGCCTGATGGAGCGTCTCCATACCTCCCGTTTGGCAAGGCAAATCAGGGCCTTACTTCGGGGCTAGGGCTCACGTGGACTTTCACTTTAGATATAGAGCAGAGCAGGGTGAGCTTCCAAGTAGGAAGTGGAAGCACAAGGTTTCGGACGGGAAAACTCAATATCTTCTCAGAACCGTGCAGGCAGTGACTAAAACCCCGGCAACAACAATGCTTTTCAGGTATAAAGGAGGCCGCATGAACAGAGCTTTCCAAATGGGCAAGGAAATCTTGTGCCATCAGTCTCCAAATAGTAAGTTGGTACGCAGCATACACGCAGGACCAGAGCTTCCCGGCTCTAGGCAGTTTTCTGATTGCGATAGGGGTGCTGAAGCAAGGTCTCTAGGAGTCTAGGAAAACTTACTACGGTTAAATTAAAGAACAGCGATGAAGGCCTCATGGAGCTGCTGCACGCCTCCCGTTTTGCCAGGATAATCAGGGCATTACTTCGAGGCTAGTGTTCCCTGACTTTCACTTTACTTATAGAGGAGAGAAGGTGAGCTTCCAACTAGGAACTGGAAGCACAAGGTTTCTTTCGGGAGAACTCATTTTCTTCGCAGAAGCAGGCAGGCAGTAACTAAAAGGACGGTAACAAGAGTGCTTTTCAGGTAGCTTCGAGACTGCATGAGTGAAGCTTTCAAAATAGGAAAACAAGATTTGTGTCTCAGTCTCACATTTCCAGATTAACACGCATCATAAGGAGATGTTGATGCTAACAAGTGAAAAGAGATTCACGCTACCCACTGGGGCTTTCCCTAATTCTAATTTTTTCTAGGTCCGATTTTTGCGTGCAGCCAAGTGCCTAAACAAAGGATGCGCCAGGAAACTTAGGGGCCTGTGCATCTTCCAAAGACCTGCAGTGTTACACCAAGAACTGTGCTTAAATTGTACTTGGAATGCAAGGCGACTGCCTCCTTGAGGATGCGTGACTCTAAGTGTAAAAGGTGAAAAGGGATTAGAAGCAGAGTGTTTTTCTCAATAGAGTTCAGCTAGGGGAATGAGGTTACATCCATTGCATGGAGGAGTGTCTAGAAGTGTGTTCCTGAAAGCTGTGTAGAGCTGAGGTAATCTGGCTCTCCCAAGGAAGAGTGCCGTGTGTTGCCTTTCTCTAGCTAACCCTGCAGTGTTCCAAAAGGCCTACGGGGCTGAAGTTGTTAACTGCCCCTGAGGTTCTTGGCTCTACTCAGTATACTGGTACCGAAGCAGGTGCTGAAGCAAGGTCCCTAGGAGTCTTGAAAAGCTTACTACAGTGAAACTAAAGCAGAACACTGAAGAAGGCCTGATGGAGCTGCTCCATACGTCCCGTTTGGCAAGGCAAATCAGGGCCTACTTCGAGGCTAGGACTCACTACCGTTAAACTAAAGGAGAACAGCGAGGAAGGCCTCATGGAGCTGTTGCACGCCTCCCGTTCTGCCAGGTTAATCAGGGCTTTACTTCGAGGCTAGTGCTCCCCTTGACTTTCACTTTAGTTATAGAGCAGAGCAGGTGAGCTTCCAACTAGGAACTGGAAGCACAAGGTTTCTTTCGGGAGAACTCATTTTCTTCGCTGAAGCAGGCAGGCAGTAACTAAAAGGACAGTAACAACAGTGCTTTTCAGGTAGCTTCGAGACTGCATGAGTGGAGCTTTCAAAATAGGAAAACAAGATTTGTGTCTCAGTCTCACATTTCCAGATTCACACGCAGCATAAGGAGATGTTGATGCTAACAAGTCAAAAGAGATTCACGCTACCCACTGGGGCTTTCCCTAATTCTAATTTTTTCTAGGTCCGATTTTTGCGTGCAGCCAAGTGCCTAAACAAAGGATGCGACATGGAGACTTAGGGGCCTGTGCATCCTCCAAAGACCTGCAGTGTTACACCAAGAACTGTGCTTAAATTGTACTTGGAATGCAAGGCGATCACCTCCTTGAGGATGCGTGACTCTAAGTGTAAAAGGTGAAAAGGGATTAGAAGCAGAGTGTTTTTCTCAATAGAGTTCAGCTAGGGGAATGAGGTTACATCCATTGCATGGAGGAGTGTCTAGAAGTGTGTTCCTGAAACCTGTGTAGAGCTGAGGTAATCTGGCTCTCCCAAGGAAGAGTGCCGTGTGTTGCCTTTCTCTAGCCAACACTGGAGTGTTCCAAAAGGCCTACGGGGCTGAAGTTGTTAGCTGCCCCTGAGGTTCTTGGCTCTACTCAGTATACTGGTACCGAAACAGGTGCTGAAACAAGGTCCCTAGGAGTCTTGAAAAGGTTACTACAGTGAAACTAAAGCAGAACACTGAAGAAGGCCTGATGGAGCTGCTCCATACCTCCCGTTTGGCAAGGCAAATCAGGGCCTACTTTGAGGCTAGGACTCACTACCGTTAAACTAAAGGAGAACAGCGAGGAAGGCCTCATGGAGCTGCTGCACGCCTCCCGTTTTGCCAGGATAATCTGGGCATTACTTCGAGGCTAGTGCTCCCCTTGACTTTCACTTTAGTTATAGAGCAGAGCAGGTGAGCTTCCAACTAGGAACTGGAAGCACAAGGTTTCTTTCGGGAGAACTCATTTTCTTCGCTGAAGCAGGCAGGCAGTAACTAAAAGGACAGTAACAACAGTGCTTTTCAGGTAGCTTCGAGACTGCATGAGTGAAGCTTTCAAAATAGGAAAACAAGATTTGTGTCTCAGTCTCACATTTCCAGATTAACACGCATCATAAGGAGATGTTGATGCTAACAAGTGAAAAGAGATTCACGCTACCCACTGGGGCTTTCCCTAATTCTAATTTTTTCTAGGTCCGATTTTTGCGTGCAGCCAAGTGCCTAAACAAAGGATGCGCCAGGAAACTTAGGGGCCTGTGCATCTTCCAAAGACCTGCAGTGTTACACCAAGAACTGTGCTTAAATTGTACTTGGAATGCAAGGCGACTGCCTCCTTGAGGATGCGTGACTCTAAGTGTAAAAGGTGAAAAGGGATTAGAAGCAGAGTGTTTTTCTCAGTAGAGTTCAGCTAGGGGAATGAGGTTACATCCATTGCATGGAGGAGTGTCTAGAAGTGTGTTCCTGAAAGCTGTGTAGAGCTGAGGTAATCTGGCTCTCCCAAGGAAGAGTGCCGTGTGTTGCCTTTCTCTAGCTAACCCTGCAGTGTTCCAAAAGGCCTACGGGGCTGAAGTTGTTAACTGCCCCTGAGATTCTTGGCTCTACTCAGTATACTGGTACCGAAGCAGGTGCTGAAGCAAGGTCCCTAGGAGTCTTGAAAAGCTTACTACAGTGAAACTAAAGCAGAACACTGAAGAAGGCCTGATGGAGCTGCTCCATACCTCCCGTTTGGCAAGGCAAATCAGGGCCTACTTCGAGGCTAGGACTCACTACCGTTAAACTAAAGGAGAACAGCGAGGAAGGCCTCATGGAGCTGCTGCACGCCTCCCGTTTTGCCAGGTTAATCAGGGCTTTACTTCGAGGCTAGTGCTCCCCTTGACTTTCACTTTAGTTATAGAGCAGAGCAGGTGAGCTTCCAACTAGGATTTGGAAGCACAAGGTTTCTATCGGGAGAACTCATTTTCTGAGCAGAAGCAGGCAGGCAGTAACTAAAAGGACAGTAACAACAGTGCTTTTCAGGTAGCTTCGAGACTGCATGAGTGGAGCTTTCAAAATAGGAAAACAAGATTTGTGTCTCAGTCTCACATTTCCAGATTCACACGCAGCATAAGGAGATGTTGATGCTAACAAGTCAAAAGAGATTCACGCTACCCACTGGGGCTTTCCCTAATTCTAATTTTTTCTAGGTCCGATTTTTGCGTGCAGCCAAGTGCCTAAACAAAGGATGCGACATGGAGACTTAGGGGCCTGTGCATCCTCCAAAGACCTGCAGTGTTACACCAAGAACTGTGCTTAAATTGTACTTGGAATGCAAGGCGATCGCCTCCTTGAGGATGCGTGACTCTAAGTGTAAAAGGTGAAAAGGGATTAGAAGCAGAGTGTTTTTCTCAATAGAGTTCAGCTAGGGGAATGAGGTTACATCCATTGCATGGAGGAGTGTCTAGAAGTGTGTTCCTGAAACCTGTGTAGAGCTGAGGTAATCTGGCTCTCCCAAGGAAGAGTGCCGTGTGTTGCCTTTCTCTAGCCAACACTGGAGTGTTCCAAAAGGCCTACGGGGTGAAGTTGTTAACTGCCCCTGAGGTTCTTGGCTCTACTCAGTATACTGGTACCGAAACAGTTGCTGAAACAAGGTCCCTAGGAGTCTTGAAAAGCTTACTACAGTGAAACTAAAGCAGAACACTGAAGAAGGCCTGATGGAGCTGCTCCATACCTCCCGTTTGGCAAGGCAAATCAGGGCCTACTTCGAGGCTAGGACTCACTACCGTTAAACTAAAGGAGAACAGCGAGGAAGGCCTCATGGAGCTGCTGCACGCCTCCCGTTTTGCCAGGATAATCTGGGCATTACTTCGAGGCTAGTGCTCCCCTTGACTTTCACTTTAGTTATAGAGCAGAGCAGGTGAGCTTCCAACTAGGAACTGGAAGCACAAGGTTTCTATCGGGAGAACTCATTTTCTTCGCAGAAGCAGGCAGGCAGTAACTAAAAGGACAGTAACAACAGTGCTTTTCAGGTAGCTTCCAGACTGCATGAGTGGAGCTTTCAAAATAGGAAAACAAGATTTGTGTCTCAGTCTCACATTTCCAGATTCACACGCAGCATAAGGAGATGTTGATGCTAACAAGTCAAAAGAGATTCACGATACCCACTGGAGCTTTCCCTAATTCTAATTTTTTCTACGACCGCTTTTTTGCGTGCAGTCAAGTGCCTAAACAAAGGATGCGCGAGGGCGATATAGGGGCCTGTGCTTCTTCCAAAGTCCTGCCGTGTTATACCAAGAACTGTGCTTAAATTGTACTTGGAATGCAAGCCGACCACCTCCTGAGGATGCGTGACTCTAAGTGTAATAGGGGAAAAGGGATTAAAAAGAGTGTTCTTCTCAAAAGAGTTCAACTAGGGGAATGAGGTTACATCCATTTAATGGAGGACAGTCTAGAAGTGTGTTCCTTAATCCTGTGTAGAGCTGAGGTAAACTGGCTCTCTCAAGGAAGAGTGCAGTGTGTTGCCTTTCTCTAGCCAACACTGGGGTGTCCCAGAAGGCCTACGGGGCTGAAGTTCCTTACCTGACCCTGAGCTTCCTGGCTTTACTCAGTATAATGGTAGCAGAACGGGTGTGCAACAAGGTCCCTAGAAGTGTGGAAAAGCTTACTACCGAGAAACTAAAGCAGAACAGTGAAGAAGGCCTGATGGAGCGTCTCCATACCTCCCGTTTGGCAAGGCAAATCAGGGCCTTACTTCGGGGCTAGGGCTCACGTGGACTTTCACTTTAGATATAGAGCAGAGCAGGGTGAGCTTCCAAGTAGGAAGTGGAAGCACAAGGTTTCGGACGGGAAAACTCAATATCTTCTCAGAACCGTGCAGGCAGTGACTAAAACCCCGGCAACAACAATGCTTTTCAGGTATAAAGGAGGCCGCATGAACAGAGCTTTCCAAATGGGCAAGGAAATCTTGTGCCATCAGTCTCCAAATAGTAAGTTGGTACGCAGCATACACGCAGGACCAGAGCTTCCCGGCTCTAGGCAGTTTTCTGATTGCGATAGGGGTGCTGAAGCAAGGTCTCTAGGAGTCTAGGAAAACTTACTACGGTTAAATTAAAGAACAGCGATGAAGGCCTCATGGAGCTGCTGCACGCCTCCCGTTTTGCCAGGATAATCAGGGCATTACTTCGAGGCTAGTGTTCCCTGACTTTCACTTTACTTATAGAGGAGAGAAGGTGAGCTTCCAACTAGGAACTGGAAGCACAAGGTTTCTTTCGGGAGAACTCATTTTCTTCGCAGAAGCAGGCAGGCAGTAACTAAAAGGACGGTAACAAGAGTGCTTTTCAGGTAGCTTCCAGACTGCATGAGTGGAGCTTTCAAAATAGGAAAACAAGATTTGTGTCTCAGTCTCACATTTCCAGATTCACACGCAGCATAAGGAGATGTTGATGCTAACAAGTCAAAAGAGATTCACGCTACCCACTGGGGCTTTCCCTAATTCTAATTTTTTCTAGGTCCGATTTTTGCGTGCAGCCAAGTGCCTAAACAAAGGATGCGACATGGAGACTTAGGGGCCTGTGCATCCTCCAAAGACCTGCAGTGTTACACCAAGAACTGTGCTTAAATTGTACTTGGAATGCAAGGCGATCGCCTCCTTGAGGATGCGTGACTCTAAGTGTAAAAGGTGAAAAGGGATTAGAAGCAGAGTGTTTTTCTCAATAGAGTTCAGCTAGGGGAATGAGGTTACATCCATTGCATGGAGGAGTGTCTAGAAGTGTGTTCCTGAAACCTGTGTAGAGCTGAGGTAATCTGGCTCTCCCAAGGAAGAGTGCCGTGTGTTGCCTTTCTCTAGCCAACACTGGAGTGTTCCAAAAGGCCTACGGGGCTGAAGTTGTTAACTGCCCCTGAGGTTCTTGGCTCTACTCAGTATACTGGTACCGAAACAGGTGCTGAAACAAGGTCCCTAGGAGTCTTGAAAAGCTTACTACAGTGAAACTAAAGCAGAACACTGAAGAAGGCCTGATGGAGCTGCTCCATACCTCCCGTTTGGCAAGGCAAATCAGGGCCTACTTCGAGGCTAGGACTCACTACCGTTAAACTAAAGGAGAACAGCGAGGAAGGCCTCATGGAGCTGCTGCACGCCTCCCGTTTTGCCAGGATAATCTGGGCATTACTTCGAGGCTAGTGCTCCCCTTGACTTTCACTTTAGTTATAGAGCAGAGCAGGTGAGCTTCCAACTAGGAACTGGAAGCACAAGGTTTCTATCGGGAGAACTCATTTTCTTCGCAGAAGCAGGCAGGCAGTAACTAAAAGGACAGTAACAACAGTGCTTTTCAGGTAGCTTCCAGACTGCATGAGTGGAGCTTTCAAAATAGGAAAGCAAGATTTGTGTCTCAGTCTCACATTTCCAGATTCACACGCAGCATAAGGAGATGTTGATGCTAACAAGTCAAAAGAGATTCACGATACCCACTGGAGCTTTCCCTAATTCTAATTTTTTCTACGACCGCTTTTTTGCGTGCAGTCAAGTGCCTAAACAAAGGATGCGCGAGGGCGATATAGGGGCCTGTGCTTCTTCCAAAGTCCTGCCGTGTTATACCAAGAACTGTGCTTAAATTGTACTTGGAATGCAAGCCGACCACCTCCTGAGGATGCGTGACTCTAAGTGTAATAGGGGAAAAGGGATTAAAAAGAGTGTTCTTCTCAAAAGAGTTCAACTAGGGGAATGAGGTTACATCCATTTAATGGAGGACAGTCTAGAAGTGTGTTCCTTAATCCTGTGTAGAGCTGAGGTAAACTGGCTCTCTCAAGGAAGAGTGCAGTGTGTTGCCTTTCTCTAGCCAACACTGGGGTGTCCCAGAAGGCCTACGGGGCTGAAGTTCCTTACCTGACCCTGAGCTTCCTGGCTTTACTCAGTATAATGGTAGCAGAACGGGTGTGCAACAAGGTCCCTAGAAGTGTGGAAAAGCTTACTACCGAGAAACTAAAGCAGAACAGTGAAGAAGGCCTGATGGAGCGTCTCCATACCTCCCGTTTGGCAAGGCAAATCAGGGCCTTACTTCGGGGCTAGGGCTCACGTGGACTTTCACTTTAGATATAGAGCAGAGCAGGGTGAGCTTCCAAGTAGGAAGTGGAAGCACAAGGTTTCGGACGGGAAAACTCAATATCTTCTCAGAACCGTGCAGGCAGTGACTAAAACCCCGGCAACAACAATGCTTTTCAGGTATAAAGGAGGCCGCATGAACAGAGCTTTCCAAATGGGCAAGGAAATCTTGTGCCATCAGTCTCCAAATAGTAAGTTGGTACGCAGCATACACGCAGGACCAGAGCTTCCCGGCTCTAGGCAGTTTTCTGATTGCGATAGGGGTGCTGAAGCAAGGTCTCTAGGAGTCTAGGAAAACTTACTACGGTTAAACTAAAGAACAGCGATGAAGGCCTCATGGAGCTGCTGCACGCCTCCCGTTTTGCCAGGATAATCAGGGCATTACTTCGAGGCTAGTGTTCCCTGACTTTCACTTTAGTTATAGAGGAGAGCAGGTGAGCTTCCAACTAGGAACTGGAAGCACAAGGTTTCTTTCGGGAGAACTCATTTTCTTCGCAGAAGCAGGCAGGCAGTAACTAAAAGGACGGTAACAAGAGTGCTTTTCAGGTAGCTTCCAGACTGCATGAGTGGAGCTTTCAAAATGGGAAAACAAAATTTGTGTCTCAGTCTCACATTTCCAGATTCACACGCAGCATAAGGAGATGTTGATGCTAACAAGTCAAAAGACATTCACGCTACCCACTGGGGCTTTCCCTAATTCTAATTTTTTCTAGGTCCGATTTTTGCGTGCAGCCAAGTGCCTAAACAAAGGATGCGACATGGAGACTTAGGGGCCTGTGCATCATCCAAAGACCTGCAGTGTTACACCAAGAACTGTGCTTAAATTGTACTTGGAATGCAAGGCGATCGCCTCCTTGAGGATGCGTGACTCTAAGTGTAAAAGGTGAAAAGGGATTAGAAGCAGAGTGTTTTTCTCAATAGAGTTCAGCTAGGGGGATGAGGTTACATCCACTGCATGGAGGAGTGTCTAGAAGTGTGTTCCTGAAACCTGTGTAGAGCTGAGGTAATCTGGCTCTCCCAAGGAAGAGTGCTGTGTGTTGCCTTTCTCTAGCTAACCCAGCAGTGTTCCAAAAGGCCTACGGGGCTGAAGTTTTCAGCTGCCCCTGAGGTTCTTGGCTCTACTCAGTATACTGGTACAGAAACAGGTGCTGAAGCAAGGTCCCTAGGAGTCTTGAAAAGGTTACTACAGTGAAACTAAAGCAGAACACTGAAGAAGGCCTGATGGAGCTGCTCCATACCTCCCGTTTGGCAAGGCAAATCAGGGCCTACTTCGAGGCTAGGACTCACTACCGTTAAACTAAAGGAGAACAGCGAGGAAGGCCTCATGGAGCTGCTGCACGCCTCCCGTTTTGCCAGGATAATCTGGGCATTACTTCGAGGCTAGTGCTCCCCTTGACTTTCACTTTAGTTATAGAGCAGAGCAGGTGAGCTTCCAACTAGGAACTGGAAGCACAAGGTTTCTTTCGGGAGAACTCATTTTCTTCGCTGAAGCAGGCAGGCAGTAACTAAAAGGACAGTAACAACAGTGCTTTTCAGGTAGCTTCGAGACTGCATGAGTGGAGCTTTCAAAATAGGAAAACAAGATTTGTGTCTCAGTCTCACATTTCCAGATTCACACGCAGCATAAGGAGATGTTGATGCTAACAAGTCAAAAGAGATTCACGCTACCCACTGGGGCTTTCCCTAATTCTAATTTTTTCTAGGTCCGATTTTTGCGTGCAGCCAAGTGCCTAAACAAAGGATGCGACTTGGAGACTTAGGGGACTGTGCATCATCCAAAGACCTGCAGTGTTACACCAAGAACTGTGCTTAAATTGTACTTGGAATGCAAGGCGATCGCCTCCTTGAGGATGCGTGACTCTAAGTGTAAAAGGTGAAAAGGCATTAGAAGCAGAGTGTTTTTCTCAATAGAGTTCAGCTAGGGGAATGAGGTTACATCCATTGCATGGAGGAGTGTCTAGAAGTGTGTTCCTGAAACCTGTGTAGAGCTGAGGTAATCTGGCTCTCCCAAGGAAGAGTGCCGTGTGTTGCCTTTCTCTAGCCAACACTGGAGTGTTCCAAAAGGCCTACGGGGCTGAAGTTGTTAGCTGCCCCTGAGGTTCTTGGCTCTACTCAGTATACTGGTACCGAAACAGGTGCTGAAACAAGGTCCCTAGGAGTCTTGAAAAGGTTACTACAGTGAAACTAAAGCAGAACACTGAAGAAGGCCTGATGGAGCTGCTCCATACCTCCCGTTTGGCAAGGCAAATCAGGGCCTACTTTGAGGCTAGGACTCACTACCGTTAAACTAAAGGAGAACAGCGAGGAAGGCCTCATGGAGCTGCTGCACGCCTCCCGTTTTGCCAGGATAATCTGGGCATTACTTCGAGGCTAGTGCTCCCCTTGACTTTCACTTTAGTTATAGAGCAGAGCAGGTGAGCTTCCAACTAGGAACTGGAAGCACAAGGTTTCTTTCGGGAGAACTCATTTTCTTCGCTGAAGCAGGCAGGCAGTAACTAAAAGGACAGTAACAACAGTGCTTTTCAGGTAGCTTCGAGACTGCATGAGTGAAGCTTTCAAAATAGGAAAACAAGATTTGTGTCTCAGTCTCACATTTCCAGATTAACACGCATCATAAGGAGATGTTGATGCTAACAAGTGAAAAGAGATTCACGCTACCCACTGGGGCTTTCCCTAATTCTAATTTTTTCTAGGTCCGATTTTTGCGTGCAGCCAAGTGCCTAAACAAAGGATGCGCCAGGAAACTTAGGGGCCTGTGCATCTTCCAAAGACCTGCAGTGTTACACCAAGAACTGTGCTTAAATTGTACTTGGAATGCAAGGCGACTGCCTCCTTGAGGATGCGTGACTCTAAGTGTAAAAGGTGAAAAGGGATTAGAAGCAGAGTGTTTTTCTCAATAGAGTTCAGCTAGGGGAATGAGGTTACATCCATTGCATGGAGGAGTGTCTAGAAGTGTGTTCCTGAAAGCTGTGTAGAGCTGAGGTAATCTGGCTCTCCCAAGGAAGAGTGCCGTGTGTTGCCTTTCTCTAGCTAACCCTGCAGTGTTCCAAAAGGCCTACGGGGCTGAAGTTGTTAACTGCCCCTGAGGTTCTTGGCTCTACTCAGTATACTGGTACCGAAGCAGGTGCTGAAGCAAGGTCCCTAGGAGTCTTGAAAAGCTTACTACAGTGAAACTAAAGCAGAACACTGAAGAAGGCCTGATGGAGCTGCTCCATACCTCCCGTTTGGCAAGGCAAATCAGGGCCTACTTCGAGGCTAGGACTCACTACCGTTAAACTAAAGGAGAACAGCGAGGAAGGCCTCATGGAGCTGTTGCACGCCTCCCGTTTTGCCAGGTTAATCAGGGCTTTACTTCGAGGCTAGTGCTCCCCTTGACTTTCACTTTAGTTATAGAGCAGAGCAGGTGAGCTTCCAACTAGGAACTGGAAGCACAAGGTTTCTTTCGGGAGAACTCATTTTCTTCGCTGAAGCAGGCAGGCAGTAACTAAAAGGACAGTAACAACAGTGCTTTTCAGGTAGCTTCGAGACTGCATGAGTGGAGCTTTCAAAATAGGAAAACAAGATTTGTGTCTCAGTCTCACATTTCCAGATTCACACGCAGCATAAGGAGATGTTGATGCTAACAAGTCAAAAGAGATTCACGCTACCCACTGGGGCTTTCCCTAATTCTAATTTTTTCTAGGTCCGATTTTTGCGTGCAGCCAAGTGCCTAAACAAAGGATGCGACATGGAGACTTAGGGGCCTGTGCATCCTCCAAAGACCTGCAGTGTTACACCAAGAACTGTGCTTAAATTGTGCTTGGAATGCAAGGCGATCACCTCCTTGAGGATGCGTGACTCTAAGTGTAAAAGGTGAAAAGGGATTAGAAGCAGAGTGTTTTTCTCAATAGAGTTCAGCTAGGGGAATGAGGTTACATCCATTGCATGGAGGAGTGTCTAGAAGTGTGTTCCTGAAACCTGTGTAGAGCTGAGGTAATCTGGCTCTCCCAAGGAAGAGTGCCGTGTGTTGCCTTTCTCTAGCCAACACTGGAGTGTTCCAAAAGGCCTACGGGGCTGAAGTTGTTAGCTGCCCCTGAGGTTCTTGGCTCTACTCAGTATACTGGTACCGAAACAGGTGCTGAAACAAGGTCCCTAGGAGTCTTGAAAAGGTTACTACAGTGAAACTAAAGCAGAACACTGAAGAAGGCCTGATGGAGCTGCTCCATACCTCCCGTTTGGCAAGGCAAATCAGGGCCTACTTTGAGGCTAGGACTCACTACCGTTAAACTAAAGGAGAACAGCGAGGAAGGCCTCATGGAGCTGCTGCACGCCTCCCGTTTTGCCAGGATAATCTGGGCATTACTTCGAGGCTAGTGCTCCCCTTGACTTTCACTTTAGTTATAGAGCAGAGCAGGTGAGCTTCCAACTAGGAACTGGAAGCACAAGGTTTCTTTCGGGAGAACTCATTTTCTTCGCTGAAGCAGGCAGGCAGTAACTAAAAGGACAGTAACAACAGTGCTTTTCAGGTAGCTTCGAGACTGCATGAGTGAAGCTTTCAAAATAGGAAAACAAGATTTGTGTCTCAGTCTCACATTTCCAGATTAACACGCATCATAAGGAGATGTTGATGCTAACAAGTGAAAAGAGATTCACGCTACCCACTGGGGCTTTCCCTAATTCTAATTTTTTCTAGGTCCGATTTTTGCGTGCAGCCAAGTGCGTAAACAAAGGATGCGCCAGGAAACTTAGGGGCCTGTGCATCTTACAAAGACCTGCAGTGTTACACCAAGAACTGTGCTTAAATTGTACTTGGAATGCAAGGCGACTGCCTCCTTGAGGATGCGTGACTCTAAGTGTAAAAGGTGAAAAGGGATTAGAAGCAGAGTGTTTTTCTCAGTAGAGTTCAGCTAGGGGAATGAGGTTACATCCATTGCATGGAGGAGTGTCTAGAAGTGTGTTCCTGAAAGCTGTGTAGAGCTGAGGTAATCTGGCTCTCCCAAGGAAGAGTGCCGTGTGTTGCCTTTCTCTAGCTAACCCTGCAGTGTTCCAAAAGGCCTACGGGGCTGAAGTTGTTAACTGCCCCTGAGATTCTTGGCTCTACTCAGTATACTGGTACCGAAGCAGGTGCTGAAACAAGGTCCCTAGGAGTCTTGAAAAGCTTACTACAGTGAAACTAAAGCAGAACACTGAAGAAGGCCTGATGGAGCTGCTCCATACCTCCCGTTTGGCAAGGCAAATCAGGGCCTACTTCGAGGCTAGGACTCACTACCGTTAAACTAAAGGAGAACAGCGAGGAAGGCCTCATGGAGCTGCTGCACGCCTCCCGTTTTGCCAGGTTAATCAGGGCTTTACTTCGAGGCTAGTGCTCCCCTTGACTTTCACTTTAGTTATAGAGCAGAGCAGGTGAGCTTCCAACTAGGATTTGGAAGCACAAGGTTTCTATCGGGAGAACTCATTTTCTGAGCAGAAGCAGGCAGGCAGTAACTAAAAGGACAGTAACAACAGTGCTTTTCAGGTAGCTTCGAGACTGCATGAGTGGAGCTTTCAAAATAGGAAAACAAGATTTGTGTCTCAGTCTCACATTTCCAGATTCACACGCAGCATAAGGAGATGTTGATGCTAACAAGTCAAAAGAGATTCACGCTACCCACTGGGGCTTTCCCTAATTCTAATTTTTTCTAGGTCCGATTTTTGCGTGCAGCCAAGTGCCTAAACAAAGGATGCGACATGGAGACTTAGGGGCCTGTGCATCCTCCAAAGACCTGCAGTGTTACACCAAGAACTGTGCTTAAATTGTACTTGGAATGCAAGGCGATCGCCTCCTTGAGGATGCGTGACTCTAAGTGTAAAAGGTGAAAAGGGATTAGAAGCAGAGTGTTTTTCTCAATAGAGTTCAGCTAGGGGAATGAGGTTACATCCATTGCATGGAGGAGTGTCTAGAAGTGTGTTCCTGAAACCTGTGTAGAGCTGAGGTAATCTGGCTCTCCCAAGGAAGAGTGCCGTGTGTTGCCTTTCTCTAGCCAACACTGGAGTGTTCCAAAAGGCCTACGGGGTGAAGTTGTTAACTGCCCCTGAGGTTCTTGGCTCTACTCAGTATACTGGTACCGAAACAGGTGCTGAAACAAGGTCCCTAGGAGTCTTGAAAAGCTTACTACAGTGAAACTAAAGCAGAACACTGAAGAAGGCCTGATGGAGCTGCTCCATACCTCCCGTTTGGCAAGGCAAATCAGGGCCTACTTCGAGGCTAGGACTCACTACCGTTAAACTAAAGGAGAACAGCGAGGAAGGCCTCATGGAGCTGCTGCACGCCTCCCGTTTTGCCAGGATAATCTGGGCATTACTTCGAGGCTAGTGCTCCCCTTGACTTTCACTTTAGTTATAGAGCAGAGCAGGTGAGCTTCCAACTAGGAACTGGAAGCACAAGGTTTCTATCGGGAGAACTCATTTTCTTCGCAGAAGCAGGCAGGCAGTAACTAAAAGGACAGTAACAACAGTGCTTTTCAGGTAGCTTCCAGACTGCATGAGTGGAGCTTTCAAAATAGGAAAACAAGATTTGTGTCTCAGTCTCACATTTCCAGATTCACACGCAGCATAAGGAGATGTTGATGCTAACAAGTCAAAAGAGATTCACGATACCCACTGGAGCTTTCCCTAATTCTAATTTTTTCTACGACCGCTTTTTTGCGTGCAGTCAAGTGCCTAAACAAAGGATGCGCGAGGGCGATATAGGGGCCTGTGCTTCTTCCAAAGTCCTGCCGTGTTATACCAAGAACTGTGCTTAAATTGTACTTGGAATGCAAGCCGACCACCTCCTGAGGATGCGTGACTCTAAGTGTAATAGGGGAAAAGGGATTAAAAAGAGTGTTCTTCTCAAAAGAGTTCAACTAGGGGAATGAGGTTACATCCATTTAATGGAGGACAGTCTAGAAGTGTGTTCCTTAATCCTGTGTAGAGCTGAGGTAAACTGGCTCTCTCAAGGAAGAGTGCAGTGTGTTGCCTTTCTCTAGCCAACACTGGGGTGTCCCAGAAGGCCTACGGGGCTGAAGTTCCTTACCTGACCCTGAGCTTCCTGGCTTTACTCAGTATAATGGTAGCAGAACGGGTGTGCAACAAGGTCCCTAGAAGTGTGGAAAAGCTTACTACCGAGAAACTAAAGCAGAACAGTGAAGAAGGCCTGATGGAGCGTCTCCATACCTCCCGTTTGGCAAGGCAAATCAGGGCCTTACTTCGGGGCTAGGGCTCACGTGGACTTTCACTTTAGATATAGAGCAGAGCAGGGTGAGCTTCCAAGTAGGAAGTGGAAGCACAAGGTTTCGGACGGGAAAACTCAATATCTTCTCAGAACCGTGCAGGCAGTGACTAAAACCCCGGCAACAACAATGCTTTTCAGGTATAAAGGAGGCCGCATGAACAGAGCTTTCCAAATGGGCAAGGAAATCTTGTGCCATCAGTCTCCAAATAGTAAGTTGGTACGCAGCATACACGCAGGACCAGAGCTTCCCGGCTCTAGGCAGTTTTCTGATTGCGATAGGGGTGCTGAAGCAAGGTCTCTAGGAGTCTAGGAAAACTTACTACGGTTAAATTAAAGAACAGCGATGAAGGCCTCATGGAGCTGCTGCACGCCTCCCGTTTTGCCAGGATAATCAGGGCATTACTTCGAGGCTAGTGTTCCCTGACTTTCACTTTACTTATAGAGGAGAGAAGGTGAGCTTCCAACTAGGAACTGGAAGCACAAGGTTTCTTTCGGGAGAACTCATTTTCTTCGCAGAAGCAGGCAGGCAGTAACTAAAAGGACGGTAACAAGAGTGCTTTTCAGGTAGCTTCCAGACTGCATGAGTGGAGCTTTCAAAATAGGAAAACAAGATTTGTGTCTCAGTCTCACATTTCCAGATTCACACGCAGCATAAGGAGATGTTGATGCTAACAAGTCAAAAGAGATTCACGCTACCCACTGGGGCTTTCCCTAATTCTAATTTTTTCTAGGTCCGATTTTTGCGTGCAGCCAAGTGCCTAAACAAAGGATGCGACATGGAGACTTAGGGGCCTGTGCATCCTCCAAAGACCTGCAGTGTTACACCAAGAACTGTGCTTAAATTGTACTTGGAATGCAAGGCGATCGCCTCCTTGAGGATGCGTGACTCTAAGTGTAAAAGGTGAAAAGGGATTAGAAGCAGAGTGTTTTTCTCAATAGAGTTCAGCTAGGGGAATGAGGTTACATCCATTGCATGGAGGAGTGTCTAGAAGTGTGTTCCTGAAACCTGTGTAGAGCTGAGGTAATCTGGCTCTCCCAAGGAAGAGTGCCGTGTGTTGCCTTTCTCTAGCCAACACTGGAGTGTTCCAAAAGGCCTACGGGGCTGAAGTTGTTAACTGCCCCTGAGGTTCTTGGCTCTACTCAGTATACTGGTACCGAAACAGGTGCTGAAACAAGGTCCCTAGGAGTCTTGAAAAGCTTACTACAGTGAAACTAAAGCAGAACACTGAAGAAGGCCTGATGGAGCTGCTCCATACCTCCCGTTTGGCAAGGCAAATCAGGGCCTACTTCGAGGCTAGGACTCACTACCGTTAAACTAAAGGAGAACAGCGAGGAAGGCCTCATGGAGCTGCTGCACGCCTCCCGTTTTGCCAGGATAATCTGGGCATTACTTCGAGGCTAGTGCTCCCCTTGACTTTCACTTTAGTTATAGAGCAGAGCAGGTGAGCTTCCAACTAGGAACTGGAAGCACAAGGTTTCTATCGGGAGAACTCATTTTCTTCGCAGAAGCAGGCAGGCAGTAACTAAAAGGACAGTAACAACAGTGCTTTTCAGGTAGCTTCCAGACTGCATGAGTGGAGCTTTCAAAATAGGAAAACAAGATTTGTGTCTCAGTCTCACATTTCCAGATTCACACGCAGCATAAGGAGATGTTGATGCTAACAAGTCAAAAGAGATTCACGATACCCACTGGAGCTTTCCCTAATTCTAATTTTTTCTACGACCGCTTTTTTGCGTGCAGTCAAGTGCCTAAACAAAGGATGCGCGAGGGCGATATAGGGGCCTGTGCTTCTTCCAAAGTCCTGCCGTGTTATACCAAGAACTGTGCTTAAATTGTACTTGGAATGCAAGCCGACCACCTCCTGAGGATGCGTGACTCTAAGTGTAATAGGGGAAAAGGGATTAAAAAGAGTGTTCTTCTCAAAAGAGTTCAACTAGGGGAATGAGGTTACATCCATTTAATGGAGGACAGTCTAGAAGTGTGTTCCTTAATCCTGTGTAGAGCTGAGGTAAACTGGCTCTCTCAAGGAAGAGTGCAGTGTGTTGCCTTTCTCTAGCCAACACTGGGGTGTCCCAGAAGGCCTACGGGGCTGAAGTTCCTTACCTGACCCTGAGCTTCCTGGCTTTACTCAGTATAATGGTAGCAGAACGGGTGTGCAACAAGGTCCCTAGAAGTGTGGAAAAGCTTACTACCGAGAAACTAAAGCAGAACAGTGAAGAAGGCCTGATGGAGCGTCTCCATACCTCCCGTTTGGCAAGGCAAATCAGGGCCTTACTTCGGGGCTAGGGCTCACGTGGACTTTCACTTTAGATATAGAGCAGAGCAGGGTGAGCTTCCAAGTAGGAAGTGGAAGCACAAGGTTTCGGACGGGAAAACTCAATATCTTCTCAGAACCGTGCAGGCAGTGACTAAAACCCCGGCAACAACAATGCTTTTCAGGTATAAAGGAGGCCGCATGAACAGAGCTTTCCAAATGGGCAAGGAAATCTTGTGCCATCAGTCTCCAAATAGTAAGTTGGTACGCAGCATACACGCAGGACCAGAGCTTCCCGGCTCTAGGCAGTTTTCTGATTGCGATAGGGGTGCTGAAGCAAGGTCTCTAGGAGTCTAGGAAAACTTACTACGGTTAAATTAAAGAACAGCGATGAAGGCCTCATGGAGCTGCTGCACGCCTCCCGTTTTGCCAGGATAATCAGGGCATTACTTCGAGGCTAGTGTTCCCTGACTTTCACTTTACTTATAGAGGAGAGAAGGTGAGCTTCCAACTAGGAACTGGAAGCACAAGGTTTCTTTCGGGAGAACTCATTTTCTTCGCAGAAGCAGGCAGGCAGTAACTAAAAGGACGGTAACAAGAGTGCTTTTCAGGTAGCTTCCAGACTGCATGAGTGGAGCTTTCAAAATGGGAAAACAAAATTTGTGTCTCAGTCTCACATTTCCAGATTCACACGCAGCATAAGGAGATGTTGATGCTAACAAGTCAAAAGACATTCACGCTACCCACTGGGGCTTTCCCTAATTCTAATTTTTTCTAGGTCCGATTTTTGCGTGCAGCCAAGTGCCTAAACAAAGGATGCGACATGGAGACTTAGGGGCCTGTGCATCCTCCAAAGACCTGCAGTGTTACACCAAGAACTGTGCTTAAATTGTACTTGGAATGCAAGGCGATCGCCTCCTTGAGGATGCGTGACTCTAAGTGTAAAAGGTGAGAAGGGATTAGAAGCAGAGTGTTTTTCTCAATAGAGTTCAGCTAGGGGAATGAGGTTACATCCACTGCATGGAGGAGTGTCTAGAAGTGTGTTCCTGAAACCTGTGTAGAGCTGAGGTAATCTGGCTCTCCCAAGGAAGAGTGCTGTGTGTTGCCTTTCTCTAGCTAACCCAGCAGTGTTCCAAAAGGCCTACGGGGCTGAAGTTTTCAGCTGCCCCTGAGGTTCTTGGCTCTACTCAGTATACTGGTACAGAAACAGGTGCTGAAGCAAGGTCCCTAGGAGTCTTGAAAAGGTTACTACAGTGAAACTAAAGCAGAACACTGAAGAAGGCCTGATGGAGCTGCTCCATACCTCCCGTTTGGCAAGGCAAATCAGGGCCTACTTCGAGGCTAGGACTCACTACCGTTAAACTAAAGGAGAACAGCGAGGAAGGCCTCATGGAGCTGCTGCACGCCTCCCGTTTTGCCAGGATAATCTGGGCATTACTTCGAGGCTAGTGCTCCCCTTGACTTTCACTTTAGTTATAGAGCAGAGCAGGTGAGCTTCCAACTAGGAACTGGAAGCACAAGGTTTCTTTCGGGAGAACTCATTTTCTTCGCTGAAGCAGGCAGGCAGTAACTAAAAGGACAGTAACAACAGTGCTTTTCAGGTAGCTTCGAGACTGCATGAGTGAAGCTTTCAAAATAGGAAAACAAGATTTGTGTCTCAGTCTCACATTTCCAGTTTAACACGCATCATAAGGAGATGTTGATGCTAACAAGTGAAAAGAGATTCACGCTACCCACTGGGGCTTTCCCTAATTCTAATTTTTTCTAGGTCCGATTTTTGCGTGCAGCCAAGTGCCTAAACAAAGGATGCGCCAGGAAACTTAGGGGCCTGTGCATCTTCCAAAGACCTGCAGTGTTACACCAAGAACTGTGCTTAAATTGTACTTGGAATGCAAGGCGACTGCCTCCTTGAGGATGCGTGACTCTAAGTGTAAAAGGTGAAAAGGGATTAGAAGCGGAGTGTTTTTCTCAGTAGAGTTATGCTAGGGGAATGAGGTTACATCCATTGCATGGAGGAGTGTCCAGAAGTGTGTTCCTGAAACCTGTGCAGAGCTGAGGTAATCTGGCTCTCCCAAGGAAGAGTGCTGTGTGTTGCCTTTCTCTAGCTAACCCAGCAGTGTTCCAAAAGGCCTACGGGGCTGAAGTTTTCAGCTGCCCCTGAGGTTCTTGGCTCTACTCAGTATACTGGTACCGAAACAGGTGCTGAAGCAAGGTCCCTAGGAGTCTTGAAAAGCTTACTACAGTGAAACTAAAGCAGAACACTGAAGAAGGCCTGATGGAGCTGCTCCATACCTCCCGTTTGGCAAGGCAAATCAGGGCCTACTTCGAGGCTAGGACTCACTACCGTTAAACTAAAGGAGAACAGCGAGGAAGGCCTCATGGAGCTGCTGCACGCCTCCCGTTTTGCCAGGTTAATCAGGGCTTTACTTCGAGGCTAGTGCTCCCCTTGACTTTCACTTTAGTTATAGAGCAGAGCAGGTGAGCTTCCAACTAGGATTTGGAAGCACAAGGTTTCTTTCGGGAGAACTCATTTTCTTCGCAGAAGCAGGCAGGCAGTAACTAAAAGGACAGTAACAACAGTGCTTTTCAGGTAGCTTCGAGACTGCATGAGTGGAGCTTTCAAAATGGGAAAACAAGATTTGTGTCTCAGTCTCACATTTCCAGATTCACACGCAGCATAAGGAGATGTTGATGCTAACAAGTCTAAAGAGATTCACGAAACCCACTGGGGCTTTCCCGTATTCAACCTTTTTCTACGACCACTTTTCTGCATGCAGCCAAGTGCCTAAACAAAGGATGCGACATGGAGACTTAGGGGCCTGTGCATCTTCCAAAGACCTGCAGTGTTACACCAAGAACTGTGCTTAAATTGTACTTGGAATGCAAGGCGACCGCCTCCTTGAGGATACGTGACTAAGTGTAAATGGTGAAAAGGGATTAGAAGCAGAGTGTTTTTATCAATAGAGTTCAGCTAGGGGAATGAGGTTACATCCATTGCATGGAGGACAGTCTAGAATTATGTTCCTGAAACCTGTGTAGAGCTGAGGTAATCTGGCTCTCCCAAGGAAGAGTTCTATGTGTTGCCTTTCTCTAGCCAACACTGGAGTGTTCCAAAAGGCCTACGGGGCTGAAGTTTTCAGCTGCCCCTGAGGTTCTTGGCTCTACTCAGTATACTGGTACAGAAACAGGTGCTGAAGCAAGGTCCCTAGGAGTCTTGAAAAGGTTACTACAGTGAAACTAAAGCAGAACACTGAAGAAGGCCTGATGGAGCTGCTCCATACCTCCCGTTTGGCAAGGCAAATCAGGGCCTACTTCGAGGCTAGGACTCACTACCGTTAAACTAAAGGAGAACAGCGAGGAAGGCCTCATGGAGCTGCTGCACGCCTCCCGTTTTGCCAGGATAATCTGGGCATTACTTCGAGGCTAGTGCTCCCCTTGACTTTCACTTTAGTTATAGAGCAGAGCAGGTGAGCTTCCAACTAGGAACTGGAAGCACAAGGTTTCTTTCGGGAGAACTCATTTTCTTCGCTGAAGCAGGCAGGCAGTAACTAAAAGGACAGTAACAACAGTGCTTTTCAGGTAGCTTCGAGACTGCATGAGTGGAGCTTTCAAAATAGGAAAACAAGATTTGTGTCTCAGTCTCACATTTCCAGATTCACACGCAGCATAAGGAGATGTTGATGCTAACAAGTCAAAAGAGATTCACGCTACCCACTGGGGCTTTCCCTAATTCTAATTTTTTCTAGGTCCGATTTTTGCGTGCAGCCAAGTGCCTAAACAAAGGATGCGACTTGGAGACTTAGGGGACTGTGCATCATCCAAAGACCTGCAGTGTTACACCAAGAACTGTGCTTAAATTGTACTTGGAATGCAAGGCGATCGCCTCCTTGAGGATGCGTGACTCTAAGTGTAAAAGGTGAAAAGGCATTAGAAGCAGAGTGTTTTTCTCAATAGAGTTCAGCTAGGGGAATGAGGTTAAATCCATTGCATGGAGGAGTGTCTAGAAGTGTGTTCCTGAAACCTGTGTAGAGCTGAGGTAATCTGGCTCTCCCAAGGAAGAGTGCCGTGTGTTGCCTTTCTCTAGCCAACACTGGAGTGTTCCAAAAGGCCTACGGGGCTGAAGTTGTTAGCTGCCCCTGAGGTTCTTGGCTCTACTCAGTATACTGGTACCGAAACAGGTGCTGAAACAAGGTCCCTAGGAGTCTTGAAAAGGTTACTACAGTGAAACTAAAGCAGAACACTGAAGAAGGCCTGATGGAGCTGCTCCATACCTCCCGTTTGGCAAGGCAAATCAGGGCCTACTTTGAGGCTAGGACTCACTACCGTTAAACTAAAGGAGAACAGCGAGGAAGGCCTCATGGAGCTGCTGCACGCCTCCCGTTTTGCCAGGATAATCTGGGCATTACTTCGAGGCTAGTGCTCCCCTTGACTTTCACTTTAGTTATAGAGCAGAGCAGGTGAGCTTCCAACTAGGAACTGGAAGCACAAGGTTTCTTTCGGGAGAACTCATTTTCTTCGCTGAAGCAGGCAGGCAGTAACTAAAAGGACAGTAACAACAGTGCTTTTCAGGTAGCTTCGAGACTGCATGAGTGAAGCTTTCAAAATAGGAAAACAAGATTTGTGTCTCAGTCTCACATTTCCAGATTAACACGCATCATAAGGAGATGTTGATGCTAACAAGTGAAAAGAGATTCACGCTACCCACTGGGGCTTTCCCTAATTCTAATTTTTTCTAGGTCCGATTTTTGCGTGCAGCCAAGTGCCTAAACAAAGGATGCGCCAGGAAACTTAGGGGCCTGTGCATCTTCCAAAGACCTGCAGTGTTACACCAAGAACTGTGCTTAAATTGTACTTGGAATGCAAGGCGACTGCCTCCTTGAGGATGCGTGACTCTAAGTGTAAAAGGTGAAAAGGGATTAGAAGCAGAGTGTTTTTCTCAATAGAGTTCAGCTAGGGGAATGAGGTTACATCCATTGCATGGAGGAGTGTCTAGAAGTGTGTTCCTGAAAGCTGTGTAGAGCTGAGGTAATCTGGCTCTCCCAAGGAAGAGTGCCGTGTGTTGCCTTTCTCTAGCTAACCCTGCAGTGTTCCAAAAGGCCTACGGGGCTGAAGTTGTTAACTGCCCCTGAGGTTCTTGGCTCTACTCAGTATACTGGTACCGAAGCAGGTGCTGAAGCAAGGTCCCTAGGAGTCTTGAAAAGCTTACTACAGTGAAACTAAAGCAGAACACTGAAGAAGGCCTGATGGAGCTGCTCCATACCTCCCGTTTGGCAAGGCAAATCAGGGCCTACTTCGAGGCTAGGACTCACTACCGTTAAACTAAAGGAGAACAGCGAGGAAGGCCTCATGGAGCTGTTGCACGCCTCCCGTTTTGCCAGGTTAATCAGGGCTTTACTTCGAGGCTAGTGCTCCCCTTGACTTTCACTTTAGTTATAGAGCAGAGCAGGTGAGCTTCCAACTAGGAACTGGAAGCACAAGGTTTCTTTCGGGAGAACTCATTTTCTTCGCTGAAGCAGGCAGGCAGTAACTAAAAGGACAGTAACAACAGTGCTTTTCAGGTAGCTTCGAGACTGCATGAGTGGAGCTTTCAAAATAGGAAAACAAGATTTGTGTCTCAGTCTCACATTTCCAGATTCACACGCAGCATAAGGAGATGTTGATGCTAACAAGTCAAAAGAGATTCACGCTACCCACTGGGGCTTTCCCTAATTCTAATTTTTTCTAGGTCCGATTTTTGCGTGCAGCCAAGTGCCTAAACAAAGGATGCGACATGGAGACTTAGGGGCCTGTGCATCCTCCAAAGACCTGCAGTGTTACACCAAGAACTGTGCTTAAATTGTACTTGGAATGCAAGGCGATCACCTCCTTGAGGATGCGTGACTCTAAGTGTAAAAGGTGAAAAGGGATTAGAAGCAGAGTGTTTTTCTCAATAGAGTTCAGCTAGGGGAATGAGGTTACATCCATTGCATGGAGGAGTGTCTAGAAGTGTGTTCCTGAAACCTGTGTAGAGCTGAGGTAATCTGGCTCTCCCAAGGAAGAGTGCCGTGTGTTGCCTTTCTCTAGCCAACACTGGAGTGTTCCAAAAGGCCTACGGGGCTGAAGTTGTTAGCTGCCCCTGAGGTTCTTGGCTCTACTCAGTATACTGGTACCGAAACAGGTGCTGAAACAAGGTCCCTAGGAGTCTTGAAAAGGTTACTACAGTGAAACTAAAGCAGAACACTGAAGAAGGCCTGATGGAGCTGCTCCATACCTCCCGTTTGGCAAGGCAAATCAGGGCCTACTTTGAGGCTAGGACTCACTACCGTTAAACTAAAGGAGACCAGCGAGGAAGGCCTCATGGAGCTGCTGCACGCCTCCCGTTTTGCCAGGATAATCTGGGCATTACTTCGAGGCTAGTGCTCCCCTTGACTTTCACTTTAGTTATAGAGCAGAGCAGGTGAGCTTCCAACTAGGAACTGGAAGCACAAGGTTTCTTTCGGGAGAACTCATTTTCTTCGCTGAAGCAGGCAGGCAGTAACTAAAAGGACAGTAACAACAGTGCTTTTCAGGTAGCTTCGAGACTGCATGAGTGAAGCTTTCAAAATAGGAAAACAAGATTTGTGTCTCAGTCTCACATTTCCAGATTAACACGCATCATAAGGAGATGTTGATGCTAACAAGTGAAAAGAGATTCACGCTACCCACTGGGGCTTTCCCTAATTCTAATTTTTTCTAGGTCCGATTTTTGCGTGCAGCCAAGTGCCTAAACAAAGGATGCGCCAGGAAACTTAGGGGCCTGTGCATCTTCCAAAGACCTGCAGTGTTACACCAAGAACTGTGCTTAAATTGTACTTGGAATGCAAGGCGACTGCCTCCTTGAGGATGCGTGACTCTAAGTGTAAAAGGTGAAAAGGGATTAGAAGCAGAGTGTTTTTCTCAGTAGAGTTCAGCTAGGGGAATGAGGTTACATCCATTGCATGGAGGAGTGTCTAGAAGTGTGTTCCTGAAAGCTGTGTAGAGCTGAGGTAATCTGGCTCTCCCAAGGAAGAGTGCCGTGTGTTGCCTTTCTCTAGCTAACCCTGCAGTGTTCCAAAAGGCCTACGGGGCTGAAGTTGTTAACTGCCCCTGAGATTCTTGGCTCTACTCAGTATACTGGTACCGAAGCAGGTGCTGAAGCAAGGTCCCTAGGAGTCTTGAAAAGCTTACTACAGTGAAACTAAAGCAGAACACTGAAGAAGGCCTGATGGAGCTGCTCCATACCTCCCGTTTGGCAAGGCAAATCAGGGCCTACTTCGAGGCTAGGACTCACTACCGTTAAACTAAAGGAGAACAGCGAGGAAGGCCTCATGGAGCTGCTGCACGCCTCCCGTTTTGCCAGGTTAATCAGGGCTTTACTTCGAGGCTAGTGCTCCCCTTGACTTTCACTTTAGTTATAGAGCAGAGCAGGTGAGCTTCCAACTAGGATTTGGAAGCACAAGGTTTCTATCGGGAGAACTCATTTTCTTCGCAGAAGCAGGCAGGCAGTAACTAAAAGGACAGTAACAACAGTGCTTTTCAGGTAGCTTCGAGACTGCATGAGTGGAGCTTTCAAAATAGGAAAACAAGATTTGTGTCTCAGTCTCACATTTCCAGATTCACACGCAGCATAAGGAGATGTTGATGCTAACAAGTCAAAAGAGATTCACGCTACCCACTGGGGCTTTCCCTAATTCTAATTTTTTCTAGGTCCGATTTTTGCGTGCAGCCAAGTGCCTAAACAAAGGATGCGACATGGAGACTTAGGGGCCTGTGCATCCTCCAAAGACCTGCAGTGTTACACCAAGAACTGTGCTTAAATTGTACTTGGAATGCAAGGCGATCGCCTCCTTGAGGATGCGTGACTCTAAGTGTAAAAGGTGAAAAGGGATTAGAAGCAGAGTGTTTTTCTCAATAGAGTTCAGCTAGGGGAATGAGGTTACATCCATTGCATGGAGGAGTGTCTAGAAGTGTGTTCCTGAAACCTGTGTAGAGCTGAGGTAATCTGGCTCTCCCAAGGAAGAGTGCCGTGTGTTGCCTTTCTCTAGCCAACACTGGAGTGTTCCAAAAGGCCTACGGGGTGAAGTTGTTAACTGCCCCTGAGGTTCTTGGCTCTACTCAGTATACTGGTACCGAAACAGGTGCTGAAACAAGGTCCCTAGGAGTCTTGAAAAGCTTACTACAGTGAAACTAAAGCAGAACACTGAAGAAGGCCTGATGGAGCTGCTCCATACCTCCCGTTTGGCAAGGCAAATCAGGGCCTACTTCGAGGCTAGGACTCACTACCGTTAAACTAAAGGAGAACAGCGAGGAAGGCCTCATGGAGCTGCTGCACGCCTCCCGTTTTGCCAGGATAATCTGGGCATTACTTCGAGGCTAGTGCTCCCCTTGACTTTCACTTTAGTTATAGAGCAGAGCAGGTGAGCTTCCAACTAGGAACTGGAAGCACAAGGTTTCTATCGGGAGAACTCATTTTCTTCGCAGAAGCAGGCAGGCAGTAACTAAAAGGACAGTAACAACAGTGCTTTTCAGGTAGCTTCCAGACTGCATGAGTGGAGCTTTCAAAATAGGAAAACAAGATTTGTGTCTCAGTCTCACATTTCCAGATTCACACGCAGCATAAGGAGATGTTGATGCTAACAAGTCAAAAGAGATTCACGATACCCACTGGAGCTTTCCCTAATTCTAATTTTTTCTACGACCGCTTTTTTGCGTGCAGTCAAGTGCCTAAACAAAGGATGCGCGAGGGCGATATAGGGGCCTGTGCTTCTTCCAAAGTCCTGCCGTGTTATACCAAGAACTGTGCTTAAATTGTACTTGGAATGCAAGCCGACCACCTCCTGAGGATGCGTGACTCTAAGTGTAATAGGGGAAAAGGGATTAAAAAGAGTGTTCTTCTCAAAAGAGTTCAACTAGGGGAATGAGGTTACATCCATTTAATGGAGGACAGTCTAGAAGTGTGTTCCTTAATCCTGTGTAGAGCTGAGGTAAACTGGCTCTCTCAAGGAAGAGTGCAGTGTGTTGCCTTTCTCTAGCCAACACTGGGGTGTCCCAGAAGGCCTACGGGGCTGAAGTTCCTTACCTGACCCTGAGCTTCCTGGCTTTACTCAGTATAATGGTAGCAGAACGGGTGTGCAACAAGGTCCCTAGAAGTGTGGAAAAGCTTACTACCGAGAAACTAAAGCAGAACAGTGAAGAAGGCCTGATGGAGCGTCTCCATACCTCCCGTTTGGCAAGGCAAATCAGGGCCTTACTTCGGGGCTAGGGCTCACGTGGACTTTCACTTTAGATATAGAGCAGAGCAGGGTGAGCTTCCAAGTAGGAAGTGGAAGCACAAGGTTTCGGACGGGAAAACTCAATATCTTCTCAGAACCGTGCAGGCAGTGACTAAAACCCCGGCAACAACAATGCTTTTCAGGTATAAAGGAGGCCGCATGAACAGAGCTTTCCAAATGGGCAAGGAAATCTTGTGCCATCAGTCTCCAAATAGTAAGTTGGTACGCAGCATACACGCAGGACCAGAGCTTCCCGGCTCTAGGCAGTTTTCTGATTGCGATAGGGGTGCTGAAGCAAGGTCTCTAGGAGTCTAGGAAAACTTACTACGGTTAAATTAAAGAACAGCGATGAAGGCCTCATGGAGCTGCTGCACGCCTCCCGTTTTGCCAGGATAATCAGGGCATTACTTCGAGGCTAGTGTTCCCTGACTTTCACTTTACTTATAGAGGAGAGAAGGTGAGCTTCCAACTAGGAACTGGAAGCACAAGGTTTCTTTCGGGAGAACTCATTTTCTTCGCAGAAGCAGGCAGGCAGTAACTAAAAGGACGGTAACAAGAGTGCTTTTCAGGTAGCTTCCAGACTGCATGAGTGGAGCTTTCAAAATAGGAAAACAAGATTTGTGTCTCAGTCTCACATTTCCAGATTCACACGCAGCATAAGGAGATGTTGATGCTAACAAGTCAAAAGAGATTCACGCTACCCACTGGGGCTTTCCCTAATTCTAATTTTTTCTAGGTCCGATTTTTGCGTGCAGCCAAGTGCCTAAACAAAGGATGCGACATGGAGACTTAGGGGCCTGTGCATCCTCCAAAGACCTGCAGTGTTACACCAAGAACTGTGCTTAAATTGTACTTGGAATGCAAGGCGATCGCCTCCTTGAGGATGCGTGACTCTAAGTGTAAAAGGTGAAAAGGGATTAGAAGCAGAGTGTTTTTCTCAATAGAGTTCAGCTAGGGGAATGAGGTTACATCCATTGCATGGAGGAGTGTCTAGAAGTGTGTTCCTGAAACCTGTGTAGAGCTGAGGTAATCTGGCTCTCCCAAGGAAGAGTGCCGTGTGTTGCCTTTCTCTAGCCAACACTGGAGTGTTCCAAAAGGCCTACGGGGCTGAAGTTGTTAACTGCCCCTGAGGTTCTTGGCTCTACTCAGTATACTGGTACCGAAACAGGTGCTGAAACAAGGTCCCTAGGAGTCTTGAAAAGCTTACTACAGTGAAACTAAAGCAGAACACTGAAGAAGGCCTGATGGAGCTGCTCCATACCTCCCGTTTGGCAAGGCAAATCAGGGCCTACTTCGAGGCTAGGACTCACTACCGTTAAACTAAAGGAGAACAGCGAGGAAGGCCTCATGGAGCTGCTGCACGCCTCCCGTTTTGCCAGGATAATCTGGGCATTACTTCGAGGCTAGTGCTCCCCTTGACTTTCACTTTAGTTATAGAGCAGAGCAGGTGAGCTTCCAACTAGGAACTGGAAGCACAAGGTTTCTATCGGGAGAACTCATTTTCTTCGCAGAAGCAGGCAGGCAGTAACTAAAAGGACAGTAACAACAGTGCTTTTCAGGTAGCTTCCAGACTGCATGAGTGGAGCTTTCAAAATAGGAAAACAAGATTTGTGTCTCAGTCTCACATTTCCAGATTCACACGCAGCATAAGGAGATGTTGATGCTAACAAGTCAAAAGAGATTCACGATACCCACTGGAGCTTTCCCTAATTCTAATTTTTTCTACGACCGCTTTTTTGCGTGCAGTCAAGTGCCTAAACAAAGGATGCGCGAGGGCGATGTAGGGGCCTGTGCTTCTTCCAAAGTCCTGCCGTGTTATACCAAGAACTGTGCTTAAATTGTACTTGGAATGCAAGCCGACCACCTCCTGAGGATGCGTGACTCTAAGTGTAATAGGGGAAAAGGGATTAAAAAGAGTGTTCTTCTCAAAAGAGTTCAACTAGGGGAATGAGGTTACATCCATTTAATGGAGGACAGTCTAGAAGTGTGTTCCTTAATCCTGTGTAGAGCTGAGGTAAACTGGCTCTCTCAAGGAAGAGTGCAGTGTGTTGCCTTTCTCTAGCCAACACTGGGGTGTCCCAGAAGGCCTACGGGGCTGAAGTTCCTTACCTGACCCTGAGCTTCCTGGCTTTACTCAGTATAATGGTAGCAGAACGGGTGTGCAACAAGGTCCCTAGAAGTGTGGAAAAGCTTACTACCGAGAAACTAAAGCAGAACAGTGAAGAAGGCCTGATGGAGCGTCTCCATACCTCCCGTTTGGCAAGGCAAATCAGGGCCTTACTTCGGGGCTAGGGCTCACGTGGACTTTCACTTTAGATATAGAGCAGAGCAGGGTGAGCTTCCAAGTAGGAAGTGGAAGCACAAGGTTTCGGACGGGAAAACTCAATATCTTCTCAGAACCGTGCAGGCAGTGACTAAAACCCCGGCAACAACAATGCTTTTCAGGTATAAAGGAGGCCGCATGAACAGAGCTTTCCAAATGGGCAAGGAAATCTTGTGCCATCAGTCTCCAAATAGTAAGTTGGTACGCAGCATACACGCAGGACCAGAGCTTCCCGGCTCTAGGCAGTTTTCTGATTGCGATAGGGGTGCTGAAGCAAGGTCTCTAGGAGTCTAGGAAAACTTACTACGGTTAAATTAAAGAACAGCGATGAAGGCCTCATGGAGCTGCTGCACGCCTCCCGTTTTGCCAGGATAATCAGGGCATTACTTCGAGGCTAGTGTTCCCTGACTTTCACTTTACTTATAGAGGAGAGAAGGTGAGCTTCCAACTAGGAACTGGAAGCACAAGGTTTCTTTCGGGAGAACTCATTTTCTTCGCAGAAGCAGGCAGGCAGTAACTAAAAGGACGGTAACAAGAGTGCTTTTCAGGTAGCTTCCAGACTGCATGAGTGGAGCTTTCAAAATGGGAAAACAAAATTTGTGTCTCAGTCTCACATTTCCAGATTCACACGCAGCATAAGGAGATGTTGATGCTAACAAGTCAAAAGACATTCACGCTACCCACTGGGGCTTTCCCTAATTCTAATTTTTTCTAGGTCCGATTTTTGCGTGCAGCCAAGTGCCTAAACAAAGGATGCGACATGGAGACTTAGGGGCCTGTGCATCCTCCAAAGACCTGCAGTGTTACACCAAGAACTGTGCTTAAATTGTACTTGGAATGCAAGGCGATCGCCTCCTTGAGGATGCGTGACTCTAAGTGTAAAAGGTGAAAAGGGATTAGAAGCAGAGTGTTTTTCTCAATAGAGTTCAGCTAGGGGAATGAGGTTACATCCACTGCATGGAGGAGTGTCTAGAAGTGTGTTCCTGAAACCTGTGTAGAGCTGAGGTAATCTGGCTCTCCCAAGGAAGAGTGCTGTGTGTTGCCTTTCTCTAGCTAACCCAGCAGTGTTCCAAAAGGCCTACGGGGCTGAAGTTTTCAGCTGCCCCTGAGGTTCTTGGCTCTACTCAGTATACTGGTACAGAAACAGGTGCTGAAGCAAGGTCCCTAGGAGTCTTGAAAAGGTTACTACAGTGAAACTAAAGCAGAACACTGAAGAAGGCCTGATGGAGCTGCTCCATACCTCCCGTTTGGCAAGGCAAATCAGGGCCTACTTCGAGGCTAGGACTCACTACCGTTAAACTAAAGGAGAACAGCGAGGAAGGCCTCATGGAGCTGCTGCACGCCTCCCGTTTTGCCAGGATAATCTGGGCATTACTTCGAGGCTAGTGCTCCCCTTGACTTTCACTTTAGTTATAGAGCAGAGCAGGTGAGCTTCCAACTAGGAACTGGAAGCACAAGGTTTCTTTCGGGAGAACTCATTTTCTTCGCTGAAGCAGGCAGGCAGTAACTAAAAGGACAGTAACAACAGTGCTTTTCAGGTAGCTTCGAGACTGCATGAGTGAAGCTTTCAAAATAGGAAAACAAGATTTGTGTCTCAGTCTCACATTTCCAGTTTAACACGCATCATAAGGAGATGTTGATGCTAACAAGTGAAAAGAGATTCACGCTACCCACTGGGGCTTTCCCTAATTCTAATTTTTTCTAGGTCCGATTTTTGCGTGCAGCCAAGTGCCTAAACAAAGGATGCGCCAGGAAACTTAGGGGCCTGTGCATCTTCCAAAGACCTGCAGTGTTACACCAAGAACTGTGCTTAAATTGTACTTGGAATGCAAGGCGACTGCCTCCTTGAGGATGCGTGACTCTAAGTGTAAAAGGTGAAAAGGGATTAGAAGCAGAGTGTTTTTCTCAGTAGAGTTATGCTAGGGGAATGAGGTTACATCCATTGCATGGAGGAGTGTCCAGAAGTGTGTTCCTGAAACCTGTGCAGAGCTGAGGTAATCTGGCTCTCCCAAGGAAGAGTGCTGTGTGTTGCCTTTCTCTAGCTAACCCAGCAGTGTTCCAAAAGGCCTACGGGGCTGAAGTTTTCAGCTGCCCCTGAGGTTCTTGGCTCTACTCAGTATACTGGTACCGAAACAGGTGCTGAAGCAAGGTCCCTAGGAGTCTTGAAAAGCTTACTACAGTGAAACTAAAGCAGAACACTGAAGAAGGCCTGATGGAGCTGCTCCATACCTCCCGTTTGGCAAGGCAAATCAGGGCCTACTTCGAGGCTAGGACTCACTACCGTTAAACTAAAGGAGAACAGCGAGGAAGGCCTCATGGAGCTGCTGCACGCCTCCCGTTTTGCCAGGTTAATCAGGGCTTTACTTCGAGGCTAGTGCTCCCCTTGACTTTCACTTTAGATATAGAGCAGAGCAGGTGAGCTTCCAACTAGGATTTGGAAGCACAAGGTTTCTTTCGGGAGAACTCATTTTCTTCGCAGAAGCAGGCAGGCAGTAACTAAAAGGACAGTAACAACAGTGCTTTTCAGGTAGCTTCGAGACTGCATGAGTGGAGCTTTCAAAATGGGAAAACAAGATTTGTGTCTCAGTCTCACATTTCCAGATTCACACGCAGCATAAGGAGATGTTGATGCTAACAAGTCTAAAGAGATTCACGAAACCCACTGGGGCTTTCCCGTATTCAACCTTTTTCTA
The DNA here is from genome assembly GCF_965194825.1 of Balaenoptera physalus. Lineage (NCBI taxonomy): Eukaryota > Metazoa > Chordata > Mammalia > Artiodactyla > Balaenopteridae > Balaenoptera > Balaenoptera physalus. Next base: position 62,217 of record NW_028125502.1, on the reverse strand, counting down.
CGACCACTTTTCTGCATGCAGCCAAGTGCCTAAACAAAGGATGCGACATGGAGACTTAGGGGCCTGTGCATCTTCCAAAGACCTGCAGTGTTACACCAAGAACTGTGCTTAAATTGTACTTGGAATGCAAGGCGACCGCCTCCTTGAGGATACGTGACTAAGTGTAAATGGTGAAAAGGGATTAGAAGCAGAGTGTTTTTATCAATAGAGTTCAGCTAGGGGAATGAGGTTACATCCATTGCATGGAGGACAGTCTAGAATTATGTTCCTGAAACCTGTGTAGAGCTGAGGTAATCTGGCTCTCCCAAGGAAGAGTTCTATGTGTTGCCTTTCTCTAGCCAACACTGGAGTGTTCCAAAAGGCCTACGGGGCTGAAGTTGTTAGCTGCCCCTGAGGTTCTTGGCTCTACTCAGTATACTGGTACCGAAACAGGTGCTGAAGCAAGGTCCCTAGGAGTCTTGAAAAGCTTACTACAGTGAAACTAAAGCAGAGCACTGAAGAAGGCCTGATGGAGCTGCTCCATAACTCCCGTTTGGCAAGGCAAATCAGGGCCTACTTCGAGGCTAGGACTCACTACCGTTAAACTAAAGGAGAACAGCGATGAAGGCCTCATGGAGCTGCTGCACGCCTTCCGTTTTGCCAGGATAATCAGGGCATTACTTCGAGGCTAGTGCTCCCCTTGACTTTCACTTTAGTTATAGAGCAGAGCAGGTGAGCTTCCAACTAGGAACTGGAAGCACGAGGTTTCTTTCGGGAGAACTCATTTTCTTCCCTGAAGCAGGCAGGCAGTAACTAAAAGGACAGTAACAACAGTGCTTTTCAGGTAGCTTCCAGACTGCATGAGTGAAGCTTTCAAAATAGGAAAACAAGATTTGTGTCTCAGTCTCACAATTCCAGATGCACACGCAGCATAAGGAGATGTTGATGCTAACAAGTGAAAAGAGATTCACGCTACCCACTGGGGCTTTCCCTAATTCTAATTTTTTCTAGGTCCGATTTTTGCGTGCAGCCAAGTGCCTAAACAAAGGATGCGACATGGAGACTTAGGGGCCTGTGCATCTTCCAAAGACCTGCAGTGTTACACCAAGAACTGTGCTTAAATTGTACTTGGAATGCAAGGCGACTGCCTCCTTGAGGATGCGTGACTCTAAGTGTAAAAGGTGAAAAGGGATTAGAAGCAGAGTATTTTTCTCAGTAGAGTTCAGCTAGGGGAATGAGGTTACATCCATTGCATGGAGGAGTGTCTAGAAGTGTGTTCCTGAAACCTGTGTAGAGCTGAGGTAATCTGGCTCTCCCAAGGAAGAGTGCCGTGTGTTGCCTTTCTCTAGCTAACCCTGCAGTGTTCCAAAAGGCCTACGGGGCTGAAGTTGTTAACTGCCCCTGGGGTTCTTGGCTCTACTCAGTATACTGGTACCGAAGCAGGTGCTGAAGCAAGGTCCCTAGGAGTCTTGAAAAGCTTACTACAGTGAAACTAAAGCAGAACACTGAAGAAGGCCTGATGGAGCTGCTCCATACCTCCCTTTTGGCAAGGCAATTCAGGGCCTTACTTCGAGGCTAAGGCTCACGTGGACTTTCACTTTAGGTATAGAGCAGAGCAGGGTGAGCTTCCAACTAGGAACTGGAAGCGCAAGGTTTCGTACGAAAAAACTCCATATCTTCTCAAAACCATGCAGGCAGTGACTAAATCCCCGGCAACAACAATGCTTTTCAGGTATAAAGGAGGCCGCATGAACAGAGCTTTCCAAATGGGCAAAGAAGCCTTGTGCCATCAGTCTCCAAATAGTAAGTTGGTACGCAGCATACACGCATGACCAGAGCTTCCCGACTCTAGGCAGTTTTCTGATTCCGATATGGGTGCTGAAGCAAGGTCTCTAGGAGTCTTGGAAAACATACTACCATTAAACTAAAGGAGAACAGCGATGAAGGCCTCATGGAGCTGCTGCACGCCTCCTCTTTCGCCAGGATAATCAGGGCATTACTTCGAGGCTAGTGCTCCCCTTGACTTTCACTTCAGTTATAGAGCAGAGCAGGTGAGCTTCCAACTAGGAACCGGAAGCACAAGGTTTCTTTCGGGAGAACTCATTTTCTACGCAGAAGCAGGCAGGCAGTAAGTAAAAGGACGGTAACAAGAGTGCTTTTCAAGTAGCTTCAAGACTGCATGAGTGGAGCTTTCAAAGTTGGAAAACAATCTTTGTGCCATCAGTCTCCCATTTCCAGATTGACACGCAGCATAAGGACATGTTGATGCTAACAAGTCAAAAAGATTCACGATACCCACTGGGGCTTTCCCTTATTCAACCTGTTTCTACGACCACTTTTCTGCATGCAGCCAAGTGCCTAAACAAAGGATGCGACATGGAGACATAGGGGCCTGTGCATCCTCCAAAGACCTGCAGTGTTACACCAAGAACTGTGCTTAAATTGTACTTGGAATGCAAGGCGATCGCCTCCTTGAGGATGCGTGACTCTTAGTGTAAAAGGTGAAAAGGGATTAGAAGCAGAGTGTTTTTCTCAATAGAGTTCAGCTATGGGAATGAGGTTACATCCATTGCATGGAGGAGTGTCTAGAAGTGTGTTCCTGAAACCTGTGTAGAGCTGAGGTAATCTGGCTCTCCCAAGGAAGAGTGCCGTGTGTTGCCTTTCTCTAGCTAACCCAGCAGTGTTCCAAAAGGCCTACGGGGCTGAAGTTTTTAGCCGCCCCTGAGGTTCTTGGCTCTACTCAGTATACTGGTACCGAAACAGGTGCTGAAGCAAGGTCCCTAGGAGTCTTAAAAAGCTTACTACAGTGAAACTAAAGCAGAACACTGAAGAAGGCCTGATGGAGCTGCTCCATACCTCCCGTTTGACAAGGCAATTCAGGGCCTTACTTCGAGGCTAAGGCTCACGTGGACTTTCACTTTAGGTATAGAGCAGAGCAGGGTGAGCTTCCAACTAGGAACTGGAAGCGCAAGGTTTCGTACGGGAAAACTCAATATCTTCTCAGAACCGTGCAGGCAGTGACTAAAACCCCGACAACAACAATGCTTTTCAGGTAGCTTCGAGGCCGCATGAACGGAGCTTTCCTAATGGGAGAAGAAGGCTTGTGCCATCAGTCTACAATTTCTAGGTTGATACGCAGCATCCACGCAGGACCAGAGCTTCCTGTCTCTAGGCAGTTTTCTGATACCGAAACGTGTGCTGAAGCAAGGTTCCTAGGAGTCTTGGAAAGCTTACTACCGTTAAACTAAAGCAGAACTGCCATGAAGGCCTCATGGAGCTGCCTCATGCCTCCTGATTTGCAAGGATAATTAGGGCCTTACTTGGAGGTAACTGCTCACGTTGATTTTCACTTTTGGTATAGAGGAGAGCAGGGTGAGCTTCCAACTAGGAACTGGAAGGACAAGGTTTCTTTGGTGAAAATTCATTTTCTTCTCTGAGCCGGCAGTAACTAAGAGCCTGGTAACAGCAGTGCTTTTCAGGTAGTTTCAAGACTGCATGAGTGGTGCTTTCAAAGTTGGAAACAATCTTTGGGCCATCAGTCTGCCATTTCCAGATGACACGCAGCATAAGTACATGGTGATGCTAACAAGTCAAAAGAGATTCACGATACCCACTGGAGCTTTCCCTAATTCTAATTTTTTCTACGACCGCTTTTTTGCGTGCAGTCAAGTGCCTAAACAAAGGATGCGCGAGGGCGATATAGGGGCCTGTGCTTCTTCCAAAGTCCTGCCGTGTTATACCAAGAACTGTGCTTAAATTGTACTTGGAATGCAAGCCGACCACCTCCTGAGGATGCGTGACTCTAAGTGTAATAGGGGAAAAGGGATTAAAAAGAGTGTTCTTCTCAAAAGAGTTCAACTAGGGGAATGAGGTTACATCCATTTAATGGAGGACAGTCTAGAAGTGTGTTCCTTAATCCTGTGTAGAGGTGAGGTAAACTGGCTCTCTCAAGGAAGAGTGCAGTGTGTTGCCTTTCTCTAGCCAACACTGGGGTGTCCCAGAAGGCCTACGGGGCTGAAGTTCCTTACCTGACCCTGAGCTTCCTGGCTTTACTCAGTATAATGGTAGCAGAACGGGTGTGCAACAAGGTCCCTAGAAGTGTGGAAAAGCTTACTACCGAGAAACTAAAGCAGAACAGTGAAGAAGGCCTGATGGAGCGTCTCCATACCTCCCGTTTGGCAAGGCAAATCAGGGCCTTACTGCGGGGCTAGGGCTCACGTGGACTTTCACTTTAGATATAGAGCAGAGCAGGGTGAGCTTCCAAGTAGGAAGTAGAAGCACAAGGTTTCGGACGGGAAAACTCAATATCTTCTCAGAACCGTGCAGGCAGTGACTAAAACCCCGGCAACAACAATGCTTTTCAGGTATAAAGGAGGCCGCATGAACAGAGCTTTCCAAATGGGCAAGGAAATCTTGTGCCATCAGTCTCCAAATAGTAAGTTGGTACGCAGCATACACGCAGGACCAGAGCTTCCCGGCTCTAGGCAGTTTTCTGATTGCGATAGGGGTGCTGAAGCAAGGTCTCTAGGAGTCTAGGAAAACTTACTACGGTTAAACTAAAGAACAGCGATGAAGGCCTCATGGAGCTGCTGCACGCCTCCCGTTTTGCCAGGATAATCAGGGCATTACTTCGAGGCTAGTGTTCCCTGACTTTCACTTTAGTTATAGAGGAGAGCAGGTGAGCTTCCAACTAGGAACTGGAAGCACAAGGTTTCTTTCGGGAGAACTCATTTTCTTCGCAGAAGCAGGCAGGCAGTAACTAAAAGGACGGTAACAAGAGTGCTTTTCAGGTAGCTTCCAGACTGCATGAGTGGAGCTTTCAAAATGGGAAAACAAAATTTGTGTCTCAGTCTCACATTTCCAGATTCACACGCAGCATAAGGAGATGTTGATGCTAACAAGTCAAAAGACATTCACGCTACCCACTGGGGCTTTCCCTAATTCTAATTTTTTCTAGGTCCGATTTTTGCGTGCAGCCAAGTGCCTAAACAAAGGATGCGACATGGAGACTTAGGGGCCTGTGCATCATCCAAAGACCTGCAGTGTTACACCAAGAACTGTGCTTAAATTGTACTTGGAATGCAAGGCGACTGCCTCCTTGAGGATGCGTGACTCTAAGTGTAAAAGGTGAAAAGGGATTAGAAGCAGAGTGTTTTTCTCAATAGAGTTCAGCTAGGGGAATGAGGTTACATCCACTGCATGGAGGAGTGTCTAGAAGTGTGTTCCTGAAACCTGTGTAGAGCTGAGGTAATCTGGCTCTCCCAAGGAAGAGTGCTGTGTGTTGCCTTTCTCTAGCTAACCCAGCAGTGTTCCAAAAGGCCTACGGGGCTGAAGTTTTCAGCTGCCCCTGAGGTTCTTGGCTCTACTCAGTATACTGGTACAGAAACAGGTGCTGAAGCAAGGTCCCTAGGAGTCTTGAAAAGGTTACTACAGTGAAACTAAAGCAGAACACTGAAGAAGGCCTGATGGAGCTGCTCCATACCTCCCGTTTGGCAAGGCAAATCAGGGCCTACTTCGAGGCTAGGACTCACTACCGTTAAACTAAAGGAGAACAGCGAGGAAGGCCTCATGGAGCTGCTGCACGCCTCCCGTTTTGCCAGGATAATCTGGGCATTACTTCGAGGCTAGTGCTCCCCTTGACTTTCACTTTAGTTATAGAGCAGAGCAGGTGAGCTTCCAACTAGGAACTGGAAGCACAAGGTTTCTTTCGGGAGAACTCATTTTCTTCGCTGAAGCAGGCAGGCAGTAACTAAAAGGACAGTAACAACAGTGCTTTTCAGGTAGCTTCGAGACTGCATGAGTGAAGCTTTCAAAATAGGAAAACAAGATTTGTGTCTCAGTCTCACATTTCCAGATTCACACGCAGCATAAGGAGATGTTGATGCTAACAAGTGAAAAGAGATTCACGCTACCCACTGGGGCTTTCCCTAATTCTAATTTTTTCTAGGTCCGATTTTTGCGTGCAGCCAAGTGCCTAAACAAAGGATGCGACATGGAGACTTAGGGGCCTGTGCATCTTCCAAAGACCTGCAGTGTTACACCAAGAACTGTGCTTAAATTGTACTTGGAATGCAAGGCGACTGCCTCCTTGAGGATGCGTGACTCTAAGTGTAAAAGGTGAAAAGGGATTAGAAGCAGAGTATTTTTCTCAGTAGAGTTCAGCTAGGGGAATGAGGTTACATCCATTGCATGGAGGAGTGTCTAGAAGTGTGTTCCTGAAACCTGTGTAGAGCTGAGGTAATCTGGCTCTCCCAAGGAAGAGTGCCGTGTGTTGCCTTTCTCTAGCCAACACTGGAGTGTTCCAAAAGGCCTACGGGGCTGAAGTTGTTAACTGCCCCTGAGGTTCTTGGCTCTACTCAGTATACTGGTACCGAAACAGGTGCTGAAACAAGGTCCCTAGGAGTCTTGAAAAGCTTACTAGAGTGAAACTAAAGCAGAACACTGAAGAAGGCCTGATGGAGCTGCTCCATACCTCCCGTTTGGCAAGGCAAATCAGGGCCTACTTCGAGGCTAGGACTCACTACCGTTAAACTAAAGGAGAACAGCGAGGAAGGCCTCATGGAGCTGCTGCACGCCTCCCGTTTTGCCAGGATAATCTGGGCATTACTTCGAGGCTAGTGCTCCCCTTGACTTTCACTTTAGTTATAGAGCAGAGCAGGTGAGCTTCCAACTAGGAACTGGAAGCACAAGGTTTCTATCGGGAGAACTCATTTTCTTCGCAGAAGCAGGCAGGCAGTAACTAAAAGGACAGTAACAACAGTGCTTTTCAGGTAGCTTCCAGACTGCATGAGTGGAGCTTTCAAAATAGGAAAACAAGATTTGTGTCTCAGTCTCACATTTCCAGATTCACACGCAGCATAAGGAGATGTTGATGCTAACAAGTCAAAAGAGATTCACGATACCCACTGGAGCTTTCCCTAATTCTAATTTTTTCTACGACCGCTTTTTTGCGTGCAGTCAAGTGCCTAAACAAAGGATGCGCGAGGGCGATATAGGGGCCTGTGCTTCTTCCAAAGTCCTGCCGTGTTATACCAAGAACTGTGCTTAAATTGTACTTGGAATGCAAGCCGACCACCTCCTGAGGATGCGTGACTCTAAGTGTAATAGGGGAAAAGGGATTAAAAAGAGTGTTCTTCTCAAAAGAGTTCAACTAGGGGAATGAGGTTACATCCATTTAATGGAGGACAGTCTAGAAGTGTGTTCCTTAATCCTGTGTAGAGCTGAGGTAAACTGGCTCTCTCAAGGAAGAGTGCAGTGTGTTGCCTTTCTCTAGCCAACACTGGGGTGTCCCAGAAGGCCTACGGGGCTGAAGTTCCTTACCTGACCCTGAGCTTCCTGGCTTTACTCAGTATAATGGTAGCAGAACGGGTGTGCAACAAGGTCCCTAGAAGTGTGGAAAAGCTTACTACCGAGAAACTAAAGCAGAACAGTGAAGAAGGCCTGATGGAGCGTCTCCATACCTCCCGTTTGGCAAGGCAAATCAGGGCCTTACTTCGGGGCTAGGGCTCACGTGGACTTTCACTTTAGATATAGAGCAGAGCAGGGTGAGCTTCCAAGTAGGAAGTGGAAGCACAAGGTTTCGGACGGGAAAACTCAATATCTTCTCAGAACCGTGCAGGCAGTGACTAAAACCCCGGCAACAACAATGCTTTTCAGGTATAAAGGAGGCCGCATGAACAGAGCTTTCCAAATGGGCAAGGAAATCTTGTGCCATCAGTCTCCAAATAGTAAGTTGGTACGCAGCATACACGCAGGACCAGAGCTTCCCGGCTCTAGGCAGTTTTCTGATTGCGATAGGGGTGCTGAAGCAAGGTCTCTAGGAGTCTAGGAAAACTTACTACGGTTAAATTAAAGAACAGCGATGAAGGCCTCATGGAGCTGCTGCACGCCTCCCGTTTTGCCAGGATAATCAGGGCATTACTTCGAGGCTAGTGTTCCCTGACTTTCACTTTACTTATAGAGGAGAGAAGGTGAGCTTCCAACTAGGAACTGGAAGCACAAGGTTTCTTTCGGGAGAACTCATTTTCTTCGCAGAAGCAGGCAGGCAGTAACTAAAAGGACGGTAACAAGAGTGCTTTTCAGGTAGCTTCCAGACTGCATGAGTGGAGCTTTCAAAATGGGAAAACAAAATTTGTGTCTCAGTCTCACATTTCCAGATTCACACGCAGCATAAGGAGATGTTGATGCTAACAAGTCAAAAGACATTCACGCTACCCACTGGGGCTTTCCCTAATTCTAATTTTTTCTAGGTCCGATTTTTGCGTGCAGCCAAGTGCCTAAACAAAGGATGCGACATGGAGACTTAGGGGCCTGTGCATCCTCCAAAGACCTGCAGTGTTACACCAAGAACTGTGCTTAAATTGTACTTGGAATGCAAGGCGATCGCCTCCTTGAGGATGCGTGACTCTAAGTGTAAAAGGTGAAAAGGGATTAGAAGCAGAGTGTTTTTCTCAATAGAGTTCAGCTAGGGGAATGAGGTTACATCCACTGCATGGAGGAGTGTCTAGAAGTGTGTTCCTGAAACCTGTGTAGAGCTGAGGTAATCTGGCTCTCCCAAGGAAGAGTGCTGTGTGTTGCCTTTCTCTAGCTAACCCAGCAGTGTTCCAAAAGGCCTACGGGGCTGAAGTTTTCAGCTGCCCCTGAGGTTCTTGGCTCTACTCAGTATACTGGTACAGAAACAGGTGCTGAAGCAAGGTCCCTAGGAGTCTTGAAAAGGTTACTACAGTGAAACTAAAGCAGAACACTGAAGAAGGCCTGATGGAGCTGCTCCATACCTCCCGTTTGGCAAGGCAAATCAGGGCCTACTTCGAGGCTAGGACTCACTACCGTTAAACTAAAGGAGAACAGCGAGGAAGGCCTCATGGAGCTGCTGCACGCCTCCCGTTTTGCCAGGATAATCTGGGCATTACTTCGAGGCTAGTGCTCCCCTTGACTTTCACTTTAGTTATAGAGCAGAGCAGGTGAGCTTCCAACTAGGAACTGGAAGCACAAGGTTTCTTTCGGGAGAACTCATTTTCTTCGCTGAAGCAGGCAGGCAGTAACTAAAAGGACAGTAACAACAGTGCTTTTCAGGTAGCTTCGAGACTGCATGAGTGAAGCTTTCAAAATAGGAAAACAAGATTTGTGTCTCAGTCTCACATTTCCAGTTTAACACGCATCATAAGGAGATGTTGATGCTAACAAGTGAAAAGAGATTCACGCTACCCACTGGGGCTTTCCCTAATTCTAATTTTTTCTAGGTCCGATTTTTGCGTGCAGCCAAGTGCCTAAACAAAGGATGCGCCAGGAAACTTAGGGGCCTGTGCATCTTCCAAAGACCTGCAGTGTTACACCAAGAACTGTGCTTAAATTGTACTTGGAATGCAAGGCGACTGCCTCCTTGAGGATGCGTGACTCTAAGTGTAAAAGGTGAAAAGGGATTAGAAGCAGAGTGTTTTTCTCAGTAGAGTTATGCTAGGGGAATGAGGTTACATCCATTGCATGGAGGAGTGTCCAGAAGTGTGTTCCTGAAACCTGTGCAGAGCTGAGGTAATCTGGCTCTCCCAAGGAAGAGTGCTGTGTGTTGCCTTTCTCTAGCTAACCCAGCAGTGTTCCAAAAGGCCTACGGGGCTGAAGTTTTCAGCTGCCCCTGAGGTTCTTGGCTCTACTCAGTATACTGGTACCGAAACAGGTGCTGAAGCAAGGTCCCTAGGAGTCTTGAAAAGCTTACTACAGTGAAACTAAAGCAGAACACTGAAGAAGGCCTGATGGAACTGCTCCATACCTCCCGTTTGGCAAGGCAAATCAGGGCCTACTTCGAGGCTAGGACTCACTACCGTTAAACTAAAGGAGAACAGCGAGGAAGGCCTCATGGAGCTGCTGCACGCCTCCCGTTTTGCCAGGTTAATCAGGGCTTTACTTCGAGGCTAGTGCTCCCCTTGACTTTCACTTTAGATATAGAGCAGAGCAGGTGAGCTTCCAACTAGGATTTGGAAGCACAAGGTTTCTTTCGGGAGAACTCATTTTCTTCGCAGAAGCAGGCAGGCAGTAACTAAAAGGACAGTAACAACAGTGCTTTTCAGGTAGCTTCGAGACTGCATGAGTGGAGCTTTCAAAATGGGAAAACAAGATTTGTGTCTCAGTCTCACATTTCCAGATTCACACGCAGCATAAGGAGATGTTGATGCTAACAAGTCTAAAGAGATTCACGAAACCCACTGGGGCTTTCCCGTATTCAACCTTTTTCTACGACCACTTTTCTGCATGCAGCCAAGTGCCTAAACAAAGGATGCGACATGGAGACTTAGGGGCCTGTGCATCTTCCAAAGACCTGCAGTGTTACACCAAGAACTGTGCTTAAATTGTACTTGGAATGCAAGGCGACCGCCTCCTTGAGGATACGTGACTAAGTGTAAATGGTGAAAAGGGATTAGAAGCAGAGTGTTTTTATCAATAGATTTCAGCTAGGGGAATGAGGTTACATCCATTGCATGGAGGACAGTCTAGAATTATGTTCCTGAAACCTGTGTAGAGCTGAGGTAATCTGGCTCTCCCAAGGAAGAGTTCTATGTGTTGCCTTTCTCTAGCCAACACTGGAGTGTTCCAAAAGGCCTACGGGGCTGAAGTTGTTAGCTGCCCCTGAGGTTCTTGGCTCTTCTCAGTATACTGGTACCGAAACAGGTGCTGAAGCAAGGTCCCTAGGAGTCTTGAAAAGCTTACTACAGTGAAACTAAAGCAGAGCACTGAAGAAGGCCTGATGGAGCTGCTCCATAACTCCCGTTTGGCAAGGCAAATCAGGGCCTACTTCGAGGCTAGGACTCACTACCGTTAAACTAAAGGAGAACAGCGATGAAGGCCTCATGGAGCTGCTGCACGCCTTCCGTTTTGCCAGGATAATCAGGGCATTACTTCGAGGCTAGTGCTCCCCTTGACTTTCACTTTAGTTATAGAGCAGAGCAGGTGAGCTTCCAACTAGGAACTGGAAGCACGAGGTTTCTTTCGGGAGAACTCATTTTCTTCCCTGAAGCAGGCAGGCAGTAACTAAAAGGACAGTAACAACAGTGCTTTTCAGGTAGCTTCCAGACTGCATGAGTGAAGCTTTCAAAATAGGAAAACAAGATTTGTGTCTCAGTCTCACAATTCCAGATGCACACGCAGCATAAGGAGATGTTGATGCTAACAAGTGAAAAGAGATTCACGCTACCCACTGGGGCTTTCCCTAATTCTAATTTTTTCTAGGTCCGATTTTTGCGTGCAGCCAAGTGCCTAAACAAAGGATGCGACATGGAGACTTAGGGGCCTGTGCATCTTCCAAAGACCTGCAGTGTTACACCAAGAACTGTGCTTAAATTGTACTTGGAATGCAAGGCGACTGCCTCCTTGAGGATGCGTGACTCTAAGTGTAAAAGGTGAAAAGGGATTAGAAGCAGAGTATTTTTCTCAGTAGAGTTCAGCTAGGGGAATGAGGTTACATCCATTGCATGGAGGAGTGTCTAGAAGTGTGTTCCTGAAACCTGTGTAGAGCTGAGGTAATCTGGCTCTCCCAAGGAAGAGTGCCGTGTGTTGCCTTTCTCTAGCTAACCCTGCAGTGTTCCAAAAGGCCTACGGGGCTGAAGTTGTTAACTGCCCCTGGGGTTCTTGGCTCTACTCAGTATACTGGTACCGAAGCAGGTGCTGAAGCAAGGTCCCTAGGAGTCTTGAAAAGCTTACTACAGTGAAACTAAAGCAGAACACTGAAGAAGGCCTGATGGAGCTGCTCCATACCTCCCTTTTGGCAAGGCAATTCAGGGCCTTACTTCGAGGCTAAGGCTCACGTGGACTTTCACTTTAGGTATAGAGCAGAGCAGGGTGAGCTTCCAACTAGGAACTGGAAGCGCAAGGTTTCGTACGAAAAAACTCCATATCTTCTCAAAACCATGCAGGCAGTGACTAAATCCCCGGCAACAACAATGCTTTTCAGGTATAAAGGAGGCCGCATGAACAGAGCTTTCCAAATGGGCAAAGAAGCCTTGTGCCATCAGTCTCCAAATAGTAAGTTGGTACGCAGCATACACGCATGACCAGAGCTTCCCGACTCTAGGCAGTTTTCTGATTCCGATATGGGTGCTGAAGCAAGGTCTCTAGGAGTCTTGGAAAACATACTACCATTAAACTAAAGGAGAACAGCGATGAAGGCCTCATGGAGCTGCTGCACGCCTCCTCTTTCGCCAGGATAATCAGGGCATTACTTCGAGGCTAGTGCTCCCCTTGACTTTCACTTCAGTTATAGAGCAGAGCAGGTGAGCTTCCAACTAGGAACCGGAAGCACAAGGTTTCTTTCGGGAGAACTCATTTTCTACGCAGAAGCAGGCAGGCAGTAAGTAAAAGGACGGTAACAAGAGTGCTTTTCAAGTAGCTTCAAGACTGCATGAGTGGAGCTTTCAAAGTTGGAAAACAATCTTTGTGCCATCAGTCTCCCATTTCCAGATTGACACGCAGCATAAGGACATGTTGATGCTAACAAGTCAAAAAGATTCACGATACCCACTGGGGCTTTCCCTTATTCAACCTGTTTCTACGACCACTTTTCTGCATGCAGCCAAGTGCCTAAACAAAGGATGCGACATGGAGACATAGGGGCCTGTGCATCCTCCAAAGACCTGCAGTGTTACACCAAGAACTGTGCTTAAATTGTACTTGGAATGCAAGGCGATCGCCTCCTTGAGGATGCGTGACTCTTAGTGTAAAAGGTGAAAAGGGATTAGAAGCAGAGTGTTTTTCTCAATAGAGTTCAGCTATGGGAATGAGGTTACATCCATTGCATGGAGGAGTGTCTAGAAGTGTGTTCCTGAAACCTGTGTAGAGCTGAGGTAATCTGGCTCTCCCAAGGAAGAGTGCCGTGTGTTGCCTTTCTCTAGGTAACCCAGCAGTGTTCCAAAAGGCCTACGGGGCTGAAGTTTTTAGCCGCCCCTGAGGTTCTTGGCTCTACTCAGTATACTGGTACCGAAACAGGTGCTGAAGCAAGGTCCCTAGGAGTCTTAAAAAGCTTACTACAGTGAAACTAAAGCAGAACACTGAAGAAGGCCTGATGGAGCTGCTCCATACCTCCCGTTTGACAAGGCAATTCAGGGCCTTACTTCGAGGCTAAGGCTCACGTGGACTTTCACTTTAGGTATAGAGCAGAGCAGGGTGAGCTTCCAACTAGGAACTGGAAGCGCAAGGTTTCGTACGGGAAAACTCAATATCTTCTCAGAACCGTGCAGGCAGTGACTAAAACCCCGACAACAACAATGCTTTTCAGGTAGCTTCGAGGCCGCATGAACGGAGCTTTCCTAATGGGAGAAGAAGGCTTGTGCCATCAGTCTACAATTTCTAGGTTGATACGCAGCATCCACGCAGGACCAGAGCTTCCTGTCTCTAGGCAGTTTTCTGATACCGAAACGTGTGCTGAAGCAAGGTTCCTAGGAGTCTTGGAAAGCTTACTACCGTTAAACTAAAGCAGAACTGCCATGAAGGCCTCATGGAGCTGCCTCATGCCTCCTGATTTGCAAGGATAATTAGGGCCTTACTTGGAGGTAACTGCTCACGTTGATTTTCACTTTTGGTATAGAGGAGAGCAGGGTGAGCTTCCAACTAGGAACTGGAAGGACAAGGTTTCTTTGGTGAAAATTCATTTTCTTCTCTGAGCCGGCAGTAACTAAGAGCCTGGTAACAGCAGTGCTTTTCAGGTAGTTTCAAGACTGCATGAGTGGTGCTTTCAAAGTTGGAAACAATCTTTGGGCCATCAGTCTGCCATTTCCAGATGACACGCAGCATAAGTACATGGTGATGCTAACAAGTCAAAAGAGATTCACGATACCCACTGGAGCTTTCCCTAATTCTAATTTTTTCTACGACCGCTTTTTTGCGTGCAGTCAAGTGCCTAAACAAAGGATGCGCGAGGGCGATATAGGGGCCTGTGCTTCTTCCAAAGTCCTGCCGTGTTATACCAAGAACTGTGCTTAAATTGTACTTGGAATGCAAGCCGACCACCTCCTGAGGATGCGTGACTCTAAGTGTAATAGGGGAAAAGGGATTAAAAAGAGTGTTCTTCTCAAAAGAGTTCAACTAGGGGAATGAGGTTACATCCATTTAATGGAGGACAGTCTAGAAGTGTGTTCCTTAATCCTGTGTAGAGCTGAGGTAAACTGGCTCTCTCAAGGAAGAGTGCAGTGTGTTGCCTTTCTCTAGCCAACACTGGGGTGTCCCAGAAGGCCTACGGGGCTGAAGTTCCTTACCTGACCCTGAGCTTCCTGGCTTTACTCAGTATAATGGTAGCAGAACGGGTGTGCAACAAGGTCCCTAGAAGTGTGGAAAAGCTTACTACCGAGAAACTAAAGCAGAACAGTGAAGAAGGCCTGATGGAGCGTCTCCATACCTCCCGTTTGGCAAGGCAAATCAGGGCCTTACTTCGGGGCTAGGGCTCACGTGGACTTTCACTTTAGATATAGAGCAGAGCAGGGTGAGCTTCCAAGTAGGAAGTGGAAGCACAAGGTTTCGGACGGGAAAACTCAATATCTTCTCAGAACCGTGCAGGCAGTGACTAAAACCCCGGCAACAACAATGCTTTTCAGGTATAAAGGAGGCCGCATGAACAGAGCTTTCCAAATGGGCAAGGAAATCTTGTGCCATCAGTCTCCAAATAGTAAGTTGGTACGCAGCATACACGCAGGACCAGAGCTTCCCGGCTCTAGGCAGTTTTCTGATTGCGATAGGGGTGCTGAAGCAAGGTCTCTAGGAGTCTAGGAAAACTTACTACGGTTAAATTAAAGAACAGCGATGAAGGCCTCATGGAGCTGCTGCACGCCTCCCGTTTTGCCAGGATAATCAGGGCATTACTTCGAGGCTAGTGTTCCCTGACTTTCACTTTACTTATAGAGGAGAGAAGGTGAGCTTCCAACTAGGAACTGGAAGCACAAGGTTTCTTTCGGGAGAACTCATTTTCTTCGCAGAAGCAGGCAGGCAGTAACTAAAAGGACGGTAACAAGAGTGCTTTTCAGGTAGCTTCCAGACTGCATGAGTGGAGCTTTCAAAATGGGAAAACAAAATTTGTGTCTCAGTCTCACATTTCCAGATTCACACGCAGCATAAGGAGATGTTGATGCTAACAAGTCAAAAGACATTCACGCTACCCACTGGGGCTTTCCCTAATTCTAATTTTTTCTAGGTCCGATTTTTGCGTGCAGCCAAGTGCCTAAACAAAGGATGCGACATGGAGACTTAGGGGCCTGTGCATCCTCCAAAGACCTGCAGTGTTACACCAAGAACTGTGCTTAAATTGTACTTGGAATGCAAGGCGATCGCCTCCTTGAGGATGCGTGACTCTAAGTGTAAAAGGTGAAAAGGGATTAGAAGCAGAGTGTTTTTCTCAATAGAGTTCAGCTAGGGGAATGAGGTTACATCCACTGCATGGAGGAGTGTCTAGAAGTGTGTTCCTGAAACCTGTGTAGAGCTGAGGTAATCTGGCTCTCCCAAGGAAGAGTGCTGTGTGTTGCCTTTCTCTAGCTAACCCAGCAGTGTTCCAAAAGGCCTACGGGGCTGAAGTTTTCAGCTGCCCCTGAGGTTCTTGGCTCTACTCAGTATACTGGTACAGAAACAGGTGCTGAAGCAAGGTCCCTAGGAGTCTTGAAAAGGTTACTACAGTGAAACTAAAGCAGAACACTGAAGAAGGCCTGATGGAGCTGCTCCATACCTCCCGTTTGGCAAGGCAAATCAGGGCCTACTTCGAGGCTAGGACTCACTACCGTTAAACTAAAGGAGAACAGCGAGGAAGGCCTCATGGAGCTGCTGCACGCCTCCCGTTTTGCCAGGATAATCTGGGCATTACTTCGAGGCTAGTGCTCCCCTTGACTTTCACTTTAGTTATAGAGCAGAGCAGGTGAGCTTCCAACTAGGAACTGGAAGCACAAGGTTTCTTTCGGGAGAACTCATTTTCTTCGCTGAAGCAGGCAGGCAGTAACTAAAAGGACAGTAACAACAGTGCTTTTCAGGTAGCTTCGAGACTGCATGAGTGAAGCTTTCAAAATAGGAAAACAAGATTTGTGTCTCAGTCTCACATTTCCAGTTTAACACGCATCATAAGGAGATGTTGATGCTAACAAGTGAAAAGAGATTCACGCTACCCACTGGGGCTTTCCCTAATTCTAATTTTTTCTAGGTCCGATTTTTGCGTGCAGCCAAGTGCCTAAACAAAGGATGCGCCAGGAAACTTAGGGGCCTGTGCATCTTCCAAAGACCTGCAGTGTTACACCAAGAACTGTGCTTAAATTGTACTTGGAATGCAAGGCGACTGCCTCCTTGAGGATGCGTGACTCTAAGTGTAAAAGGTGAAAAGGGATTAGAAGCAGAGTGTTTTTCTCAGTAGAGTTATGCTAGGGGAATGAGGTTACATCCATTGCATGGAGGAGTGTCCAGAAGTGTGTTCCTGAAACCTGTGCAGAGCTGAGGTAATCTGGCTCTCCCAAGGAAGAGTGCTGTGTGTTGCCTTTCTCTAGCTAACCCAGCAGTGTTCCAAAAGGCCTACGGGGCTGAAGTTTTCAGCTGCCCCTGAGGTTCTTGGCTCTACTCAGTATACTGGTACCGAAACAGGTGCTGAAGCAAGGTCCCTAGGAGTCTTGAAAAGCTTACTACAGTGAAACTAAAGCAGAACACTGAAGAAGGCCTGATGGAGCTGCTCCATACCTCCCGTTTGGCAAGGCAAATCAGGGCCTACTTCGAGGCTAGGACTCACTACCGTTAAACTAAAGGAGAACAGCGAGGAAGGCCTCATGGAGCTGCTGCACGCCTCCCGTTTTGCCAGGTTAATCAGGGCTTTACTTCGAGGCTAGTGCTCCCCTTGACTTTCACTTTAGTTATAGAGCAGAGCAGGTGAGCTTCCAACTAGGATTTGGAAGCACAAGGTTTCTTTCGGGAGAACTCATTTTCTTCGCAGAAGCAGGCAGGCAGTAACTAAAAGGACAGTAACAACAGTGCTTTTCAGGTAGCTTCGAGACTGCATGAGTGGAGCTTTCAAAATGGGAAAACAAGATTTGTGTCTCAGTCTCACATTTCCAGATTCACACGCAGCATAAGGAGATGTTGATGCTAACAAGTCTAAAGAGATTCACGAAACCCACTGGGGCTTTCCCGTATTCAACCTTTTTCTACGACCACTTTTCTGCATGCAGCCAAGTGCCTAAACAAAGGATGCGACATGGAGACTTAGGGGCCTGTGCATCTTCCAAAGACCTGCAGTGTTACACCAAGAACTGTGCTTAAATTGTACTTGGAATGC
Source organism: Balaenoptera physalus (assembly GCF_965194825.1). NCBI lineage: Eukaryota > Metazoa > Chordata > Mammalia > Artiodactyla > Balaenopteridae > Balaenoptera > Balaenoptera physalus. The sequence goes on along the minus strand of NW_028125502.1, from coordinate 44,969 downwards.
AAGGCGACCGCCTCCTTGAGGATACGTGACTAAGTGTAAATGGTGAAAAGGGATTAGAAGCAGAGTGTTTTTATCAATAGAGTTCAGCTAGGGGAATGAGGTTACATCCATTGCATGGAGGACAGTCTAGAATTATGTTCCTGAAACCTGTGTAGAGCTGAGGTAATCTGGCTCTCCCAAGGAAGAGTTCTATGTGTTGCCTTTCTCTAGCCAACACTGGAGTGTTCCAAAAGGCCTACGGGGCTGAAGTTGTTAGCTGCCCCTGAGGTTCTTGGCTCTACTCAGTATACTGGTACCGAAACAGGTGCTGAAGCAAGGTCCCTAGGAGTCTTGAAAAGCTTACTACAGTGAAACTAAAGCAGAGCACTGAAGAAGGCCTGATGGAGCTGCTCCATAACTCCCGTTTGGCAAGGCAAATCAGGGCCTACTTCGAGGCTAGGACTCACTACCGTTAAACTAAAGGAGAACAGCGATGAAGGCCTCATGGAGCTGCTGCACGCCTTCCGTTTTGCCAGGATAATCAGGGCATTACTTCGAGGCTAGTGCTCCCCTTGACTTTCACTTTAGTTATAGAGCAGAGCAGGTGAGCTTCCAACTAGGAACTGGAAGCACGAGGTTTCTTTCGGGAGAACTCATTTTCTTCCCTGAAGCAGGCAGGCAGTAACTAAAAGGACAGTAACAACAGTGCTTTTCAGGTAGCTTCGAGACTGCATGAGTGAAGCTTTCAAAATAGGAAAACAAGATTTGTGTCTCAGTCTCACAATTCCAGATGCACACGCAGCATAAGGAGATGTTGATGCTAACAAGTGAAAAGAGATTCACGCTACCCACTGGGGCTTTCCCTAATTCTAATTTTTTCTAGGTCCGATTTTTGCGTGCAGCCAAGTGCCTAAACAAAGGATGCGACATGGAGACTTAGGGGCCTGTGCATCTTCCAAAGACCTGCAGTGTTACACCAAGAACTGTGCTTAAATTGTACTTGGAATGCAAGGCGACTGCCTCCTTGAGGATGCGTGACTCTAAGTGTAAAAGGTGAAAAGGGATTAGAAGCAGAGTATTTTTCTCAGTAGAGTTCAGCTAGGGGAATGAGGTTACATCCATTGCATGGAGGAGTGTCTAGAAGTGTGTTCCTGAAACCTGTGTAGAGCTGAGGTAATCTGGCTCTCCCAAGGAAGAGTGCCGTGTGTTGCCTTTCTCTAGCTAACCCTGCAGTGTTCCAAAAGGCCTACGGGGCTGAAGTTGTTAACTGCCCCTGGGGTTCTTGGCTCTACTCAGTATACTGGTACCGAAGCAGGTGCTGAAGCAAGGTCCCTAGGAGTCTTGAAAAGCTTACTACAGTGAAACTAAAGCAGAACACTGAAGAAGGCCTGATGGAGCTGCTCCATACCTCCCTTTTGGCAAGGCAATTCAGGGCCTTACTTCGAGGCTAAGGCTCACGTGGACTTTCACTTTAGGTATAGAGCAGAGCAGGGTGAGCTTCCAACTAGGAACTGGAAGCGCAAGGTTTCGTACGAAAAAACTCCATATCTTCTCAAAACCATGCAGGCAGTGACTAAAACCCCGGCAACAACAATGCTTTTCAGGTATAAAGGAGGCCGCATGAACAGAGCTTTCCAAATGGGCAAAGAAGCCTTGTGCCATCAGTCTCCAAATAGTAAGTTGGTACGCAGCATACACGCATGACCAGAGCTTCCCGACTCTAGGCAGTTTTCTGATTCCGATATGGGTGCTGAAGCAAGGTCTCTAGGAGTCTTGGAAAACATACTACCATTAAACTAAAGGAGAACAGCGATGAAGGCCTCATGGAGCTGCTGCACGCCTCCTCTTTCGCCAGGATAATCAGGGCATTACTTCGAGGCTAGTGCTCCCCTTGACTTTCACTTCAGTTATAGAGCAGAGCAGGTGAGCTTCCAACTAGGAACCGGAAGCACAAGGTTTCTTTCGGGAGAACTCATTTTCTACGCAGAAGCAGGCAGGCAGTAAGTAAAAGGACGGTAACAAGAGTGCTTTTCAAGTAGCTTCAAGACTGCATGAGTGGAGCTTTCAAAGTTGGAAAACAATCTTTGTGCCATCAGTCTCCCATTTCCAGATTGACACGCAGCATAAGGACATGTTGATGCTAACAAGTCAAAAAGATTCACGATACCCACTGGGGCTTTCCCTTATTCAACCTGTTTCTACGACCACTTTTCTGCATGCAGCCAAGTGCCTAAACAAAGGATGCGACATGGAGACATAGGGGCCTGTGCATCCTCCAAAGACCTGCAGTGTTACACCAAGAACTGTGCTTAAATTGTACTTGGAATGCAAGGCGATCGCCTCCTTGAGGATGCGTGACTCTTAGTGTAAAAGGTGAAAAGGGATTAGAAGCAGAGTGTTTTTCTCAATAGAGTTCAGCTATGGGAATGAGGTTACATCCATTGCATGGAGGAGTGTCTAGAAGTGTGTTCCTGAAACCTGTGTAGAGCTGAGGTAATCTGGCTCTCCCAAGGAAGAGTGCCGTGTGTTGCCTTTCTCTAGCTAACCCAGCAGTGTTCCAAAAGGCCTACGGGGCTGAAGTTTTTAGCCGCCCCTGAGGTTCTTGGCTCTACTCAGTATACTGGTACCGAAACAGGTGCTGAAGCAAGGTCCCTAGGAGTCTTAAAAAGCTTACTACAGTGAAACTAAAGCAGAACACTGAAGAAGGCCTGATGGAGCTGCTCCATACCTCCCGTTTGACAAGGCAATTCAGGGCCTTACTTCGAGGCTAAGGCTCACGTGGACTTTCACTTTAGGTATAGAGCAGAGCAGGGTGAGCTTCCAACTAGGAACTGGAAGCGCAAGGTTTCGTACGGGAAAACTCAATATCTTCTCAGAACCGTGCAGGCAGTGACTAAAACCCCGACAACAACAATGCTTTTCAGGTAGCTTCGAGGCCGCATGAACGGAGCTTTCCTAATGGGAGAAGAAGGCTTGTGCCATCAGTCTACAATTTCTAGGTTGATACGCAGCATCCACGCAGGACCAGAGCTTCCTGTCTCTAGGCAGTTTTCTGATACCGAAACGTGTGCTGAAGCAAGGTTCCTAGGAGTCTTGGAAAGCTTACTACCGTTAAACTAAAGCAGAACTGCCATGAAGGCCTCATGGAGCTGCCTCATGCCTCCTGATTTGCAAGGATAATTAGGGCCTTACTTGGAGGTAACTGCTCACGTTGATTTTCACTTTTGGTATAGAGGAGAGCAGGGTGAGCTTCCAACTAGGAACTGGAAGGACAAGGTTTCTTTGGTGAAAATTCATTTTCTTCTCTGAGCCGGCAGTAACTAAGAGCCTGGTAACAGCAGTGCTTTTCAGGTAGTTTCAAGACTGCATGAGTGGTGCTTTCAAAGTTGGAAACAATCTTTGGGCCATCAGTCTGCCATTTCCAGATGACACGCAGCATAAGTACATGGTGATGCTAACAAGTCAAAAGAGATTCACGATACCCACTGGAGCTTTCCCTAATTCTAATTTTTTCTACGACCGCTTTTTTGCGTGCAGTCAAGTGCCTAAACAAAGGATGCGCGAGGGCGATATAGGGGCCTGTGCTTCTTCCAAAGTCCTGCCGTGTTATACCAAGAACTGTGCTTAAATTGTACTTGGAATGCAAGCCGACCACCTCCTGAGGATGCGTGACTCTAAGTGTAATAGGGGAAAAGGGATTAAAAAGAGTGTTCTTCTCAAAAGAGTTCAACTAGGGGAATGAGGTTACATCCATTTAATGGAGGACAGTCTAGAAGTGTGTTCCTTAATCCTGTGTAGAGCTGAGGTAAACTGGCTCTCTCAAGGAAGAGTGCAGTGTGTTGCCTTTCTCTAGCCAACACTGGGGTGTCCCAGAAGGCCTACGGGGCTGAAGTTCCTTACCTGACCCTGAGCTTCCTGGCTTTACTCAGTATAATGGTAGCAGAACGGGTGTGCAACAAGGTCCCTAGAAGTGTGGAAAAGCTTACTACCGAGAAACTAAAGCAGAACAGTGAAGAAGGCCTGATGGAGCGTCTCCATACCTCCCGTTTGGCAAGGCAAATCAGGGCCTTACTGCGGGGCTAGGGCTCACGTGGACTTTCACTTTAGATATAGAGCAGAGCAGGGTGAGCTTCCAAGTAGGAAGTAGAAGCACAAGGTTTCGGACGGGAAAACTCAATATCTTCTCAGAACCGTGCAGGCAGTGACTAAAACCCCGGCAACAACAATGCTTTTCAGGTATAAAGGAGGCCGCATGAACAGAGCTTTCCAAATGGGCAAGGAAATCTTGTGCCATCAGTCTCCAAATAGTAAGTTGGTACGCAGCATACACGCAGGACCAGAGCTTCCCGGCTCTAGGCAGTTTTCTGATTGCGATAGGGGTGCAGAAGCAAGGTCTCTAGGAGTCTAGGAAAACTTACTACGGTTAAACTAAAGAACAGCGATGAAGGCCTCATGGAGCTGCTGCACGCCTCCCGTTTTGCCAGGATAATCTGGGCATTACTTCGAGGCTAGTGCTCCCCTTGACTTTCACTTTAGTTATAGAGCAGAGCAGGTGAGCTTCCAACTAGGAACTGGAAGCACAAGGTTTCTTTCGGGAGAACTCATTTTCTTCGCTGAAGCAGGCAGGCAGTAACTAAAAGGACAGTAACAACAGTGCTTTTCAGGTAGCTTCGAGACTGCATGAGTGAAGCTTTCAAAATAGGAAAACAAGATTTGTGTCTCAGTCTCACATTTCCAGATTCACACGCAGCATAAGGAGATGTTGATGCTAACAAGTGAAAAGAGATTCACGCTACCCACTGGGGCTTTCCCTAATTCTAATTTTTTCTAGGTCCGATTTTTGCGTGCAGCCAAGTGCCTAAACAAAGGATGCGACATGGAGACTTAGGGGCCTGTGCATCTTCCAAAGACCTGCAGTGTTACACCAAGAACTGTGCTTAAATTGTACTTGGAATGCAAGGCGACTGCCTCCTTGAGGATGCGTGACTCTAAGTGTAAAAGGTGAAAAGGGATTAGAAGCAGAGTATTTTTCTCAGTAGAGTTCAGCTAGGGGAATGAGGTTACATCCATTGCATGGAGGAGTGTCTAGAAGTGTGTTCCTGAAACCTGTGTAGAGCTGAGGTAATCTGGCTCTCCCAAGGAAGAGTGCCGTGTGTTGCCTTTCTCTAGCTAACCCTGCAGTGTTCCAAAAGGCCTACGGGGCTGAAGTTGTTAGCTGCCCCTGAGGTTCTTGGCTCTACTCAGTATACTGGTACCGAAACAGGTGCTGAAGCAAGGTCCCTAGGAGTCTTGAAAAGCTTACTACAGTGAAACTAAAGCAGAACACTGAAGAAGGCCTGATGGAGCTGCTCCATACCTCCCGTTTGGCAAGGCAAATCAGGGCCTACTTCGAGGCTAGGACTCACTACCGTTAAACTAAAGGAGAACAGCGAGGAAGGCCTCATGGAGCTGCTGCACGCCTCCCGTTTTGCCAGGTTAATCAGGGCTTTACTTCGAGGCTAGTGCTCCCCTTGACTTTCACTTTAGTTATAGAGCAGAGCAGGTGAGCTTCCAACTAGGATTTGGAAGCACAAGGTTTCTTTCGGGAGAACTCATTTTCTTCGCAGAAGCAGGCAGGCAGTAACTAAAAGGACAGTAACAACAGTGCTTTTCAGGTAGCTTCGAGACTGCATGAGTGGAGCTTTCAAAATGGGAAAACAAGATTTGTGTCTCAGTCTCACATTTCCAGATTCACACGCAGCATAAGGAGATGTTGATGCTAACAAGTCTAAAGAGATTCACGAAACCCACTGGGGCTTTCCCGTATTCAACCTTTTTCTACGACCACTTTTCTGCATGCAGCCAAGTGCCTAAACAAAGGATGCGACATGGAGACTTAGGGGCCTGTGCATCTTCCAAAGACCTGCAGTGTTACACCAAGAACTGTGCTTAAATTGTACTTGGAATGCAAGGCGATCGCCTCCTTGAGGATACGTGACTAAGTGTAAATGGTGAAAAGGGATTAGAAGCAGAGTGTTTTTATCAATAGAGTTCAGCTAGGGGAATGAGGTTACATCCATTGCATGGAGGACAGTCTAGAATTATGTTCCTGAAACCTGTGTAGAGCTGAGGTAATCTGGCTCTCCCAAGGAAGAGTTCTATGTGTTGCCTTTCTCTAGCCAACACTGGAGTGTTCCAAAAGGCCTACGGGGCTGAAGTTTTCAGCTGCCCCTGAGGTTCTTGGCTCTACTCAGTATACTGGTACAGAAACAGGTGCTGAAGCAAGGTCCCTAGGAGTCTTGAAAAGGTTACTACAGTGAAACTAAAGCAGAACACTGAAGAAGGCCTGATGGAGCTGCTCCATACCTCCCGTTTGGCAAGGCAAATCAGGGCCTACTTCGAGGCTAGGACTCACTACCGTTAAACTAAAGGAGAACAGCGAGGAAGGCCTCATGGAGCTGCTGCACGCCTCCCGTTTTGCCAGGATAATCTGGGCATTACTTCGAGGCTAGTGCTCCCCTTGACTTTCACTTTAGTTATAGAGCAGAGCAGGTGAGCTTCCAACTAGGAACTGGAAGCACAAGGTTTCTTTCGGGAGAACTCATTTTCTTCGCTGAAGCAGGCAGGCAGTAACTAAAAGGACAGTAACAACAGTGCTTTTCAGGTAGCTTCCAGACTGCATGAGTGGAGCTTTCAAAATAGGAAAACAAGATTTGTGTCTCAGTCTCACATTTCCAGATTCACACGCAGCATAAGGAGATGTTGATGCTAACAAGTCAAAAGAGATTCACGCTACCCACTGGGGCTTTCCCTAATTCTAATTTTTTCTAGGTCCGATTTTTGCGTGCAGCCAAGTGCCTAAACAAAGGATGCGACTTGGAGACTTAGGGGACTGTGCATCATCCAAAGACCTGCAGTGTTACACCAAGAACTGTGCTTAAATTGTACTTGGAATGCAAGGCGATCGCCTCCTTGAGGATGCGTGACTCTAAGTGTAAAAGGTGAAAAGGCATTAGAAGCAGAGTGTTTTTCTCAATAGAGTTCAGCTAGGGGAATGAGGTTACATCCATTGCATGGAGGAGTGTCTAGAAGTGTGTTCCTGAAACCTGTGTAGAGCTGAGGTAATCTGGCTCTCCCAAGGAAGAGTGCCGTGTGTTGCCTTTCTCTAGCCAACACTGGAGTGTTCCAAAAGGCCTACGGGGCTGAAGTTGTTAGCTGCCCCTGAGGTTCTTGGCTCTACTCAGTATACTGGTACCGAAACAGGTGCTGAAACAAGGTCCCTAGGAGTCTTGAAAAGGTTACTACAGTGAAACTAAAGCAGAACACTGAAGAAGGCCTGATGGAGCTGCTCCATACCTCCCGTTTGGCAAGGCAAATCAGGGCCTACTTTGAGGCTAGGACTCACTACCGTTAAACTAAAGGAGAACAGCGAGGAAGGCCTCATGGAGCTGCTGCACGCCTCCCGTTTTGCCAGGATAATCTGGGCATTACTTCGAGGCTAGTGCTCCCCTTGACTTTCACTTTAGTTATAGAGCAGAGCAGGTGAGCTTCCAACTAGGAACTGGAAGCACAAGGTTTCTTTCGGGAGAACTCATTTTCTTCGCTGAAGCAGGCAGGCAGTAACTAAAAGGACAGTAACAACAGTGCTTTTCAGGTAGCTTCGAGACTGCATGAGTGAAGCTTTCAAAATAGGAAAACAAGATTTGTGTCTCAGTCTCACATTTCCAGATTAACACGCATCATAAGGAGATGTTGATGCTAACAAGTGAAAAGAGATTCACGCTACCCACTGGGGCTTTCCCTAATTCTAATTTTTTCTAGGTCCGATTTTTGCGTGCAGCCAAGTGCCTAAACAAAGGATGCGCCAGGAAACTTAGGGGCCTGTGCATCTTCCAAAGACCTGCAGTGTTACACCAAGAACTGTGCTTAAATTGTACTTGGAATGCAAGGCGACTGCCTCCTTGAGGATGCGTGACTCTAAGTGTAAAAGGTGAAAAGGGATTAGAAGCAGAGTGTTTTTCTCAATAGAGTTCAGCTAGGGGAATGAGGTTACATCCATTGCATGGAGGAGTGTCTAGAAGTGTGTTCCTGAAAGCTGTGTAGAGCTGAGGTAATCTGGCTCTCCCAAGGAAGAGTGCCGTGTGTTGCCTTTCTCTAGCTAACCCTGCAGTGTTCCAAAAGGCCTACGGGGCTGAAGTTGTTAACTGCCCCTGAGGTTCTTGGCTCTACTCAGTATACTGGTACCGAAGCAGGTGCTGAAGCAAGGTCCCTAGGAGTCTTGAAAAGCTTACTACAGTGAAACTAAAGCAGAACACTGAAGAAGGCCTGATGGAGCTGCTCCATACCTCCCGTTTGGCAAGGCAAATCAGGGCCTACTTCGAGGCTAGGACTCACTACCGTTAAACTAAAGGAGAACAGCGAGGAAGGCCTCATGGAGCTGTTGCACGCCTCCCGTTTTGCCAGGTTAATCAGGGCTTTACTTCGAGGCTAGTGCTCCCCTTGACTTTCACTTTAGTTATAGAGCAGAGCAGGTGAGCTTCCAACTAGGAACTGGAAGCACAAGGTTTCTTTCGGGAGAACTCATTTTCTTCGCTGAAGCAGGCAGGCAGTAACTAAAAGGACAGTAACAACAGTGCTTTTCAGGTAGCTTCGAGACTGCATGAGTGGAGCTTTCAAAATAGGAAAACAAGATTTGTGTCTCAGTCTCACATTTCCAGATTCACACGCAGCATAAGGAGATGTTGATGCTAACAAGTCAAAAGAGATTCACGCTACCCACTGGGGCTTTCCCTAATTCTAATTTTTTCTAGGTCCGATTTTTGCGTGCAGCCAAGTGCCTAAACAAAGGATGCGACATGGAGACTTAGGGGCCTGTGCATCCTCCAAAGACCTGCAGTGTTACACCAAGAACTGTGCTTAAATTGTACTTGGAATGCAAGGCGATCACCTCCTTGAGGATGCGTGACTCTAAGTGTAAAAGGTGAAAAGGGATTAGAAGCAGAGTGTTTTTCTCAATAGAGTTCAGCTAGGGGAATGAGGTTACATCCATTGCATGGAGGAGTGTCTAGAAGTGTGTTCCTGAAACCTGTGTAGAGCTGAGGTAATCTGGCTCTCCCAAGGAAGAGTGCCGTGTGTTGCCTTTCTCTAGCCAACACTGGAGTGTTCCAAAAGGCCTACGGGGCTGAAGTTGTTAGCTGCCCCTGAGGTTCTTGGCTCTACTCAGTATACTGGTACCGAAACAGGTGCTGAAACAAGGTCCCTAGGAGTCTTGAAAAGGTTACTACAGTGAAACTAAAGCAGAACACTGAAGAAGGCCTGATGGAGCTGCTCCATACCTCCCGTTTGGCAAGGCAAATCAGGGCCTACTTTGAGGCTAGGACTCACTACCGTTAAACTAAAGGAGAACAGCGAGGAAGGCCTCATGGAGCTGCTGCACGCCTCCCGTTTTGCCAGGATAATCTGGGCATTACTTCGAGGCTAGTGCTCCCCTTGACTTTCACTTTAGTTATAGAGCAGAGCAGGTGAGCTTCCAACTAGGAACTGGAAGCACAAGGTTTCTTTCGGGAGAACTCATTTTCTTCGCTGAAGCAGGCAGGCAGTAACTAAAAGGACAGTAACAACAGTGCTTTTCAGGTAGCTTCGAGACTGCATGAGTGAAGCTTTCAAAATAGGAAAACAAGATTTGTGTCTCAGTCTCACATTTCCAGATTAACACGCATCATAAGGAGATGTTGATGCTAACAAGTGAAAAGAGATTCACGCTACCCACTGGGGCTTTCCCTAATTCTAATTTTTTCTAGGTCCGATTTTTGCGTGCAGCCAAGTGCCTAAACAAAGGATGCGCCAGGAAACTTAGGGGCCTGTGCATCTTCCAAAGACCTGCAGTGTTACACCAAGAACTGTGCTTAAATTGTACTTGGAATGCAAGGCGACTGCCTCCTTGAGGATGCGTGACTCTAAGTGTAAAAGGTGAAAAGGGATTAGAAGCAGAGTGTTTTTCTCAGTAGAGTTCAGCTAGGGGAATGAGGTTACATCCATTGCATGGAGGAGTGTCTAGAAGTGTGTTCCTGAAAGCTGTGTAGAGCTGAGGTAATCTGGCTCTCCCAAGGAAGAGTGCCGTGTGTTGCCTTTCTCTAGCTAACCCTGCAGTGTTCCAAAAGGCCTACGGGGCTGAAGTTGTTAACTGCCCCTGAGATTCTTGGCTCTACTGAGTATACTGGTACCGAAGCAGGTGCTGAAGCAAGGTCCCTAGGAGTCTTGAAAAGCTTACTACAGTGAAACTAAAGCAGAACACTGAAGAAGGCCTGATGGAGCTGCTCCATACCTCCCGTTTGGCAAGGCAAATCAGGGCCTAATTCGAGGCTAGGACTCACTACCGTTAAACTAAAGGAGAACAGCGAGGAAGGCCTCATGGAGCTGCTGCACGCCTCCCGTTTTGCCAGGTTAATCAGGGCTTTACTTCGAGGCTAGTGCTCCCCTTGACTTTCACTTTAGTTATAGAGCAGAGCAGGTGAGCTTCCAACTAGGATTTGGAAGCACAAGGTTTCTATCGGGAGAACTCATTTTCTGAGCAGAAGCAGGCAGGCAGTAACTAAAAGGACAGTAACAACAGTGCTTTTCAGGTAGCTTCGAGACTGCATGAGTGGAGCTTTCAAAATAGGAAAACAAGATTTGTGTCTCAGTCTCACATTTCCAGATTCACACGCAGCATAAGGAGATGTTGATGCTAACAAGTCAAAAGAGATTCACGCTACCCACTGGGGCTTTCCCTAATTCTAATTTTTTCTAGGTCCGATTTTTGCGTGCAGCCAAGTGCCTAAACAAAGGATGCGACATGGAGACTTAGGGGCCTGTGCATCCTCCAAAGACCTGCAGTGTTACACCAAGAACTGTGCTTAAATTGTACTTGGAATGCAAGGCGATCGCCTCCTTGAGGATGCGTGACTCTAAGTGTAAAAGGTGAAAAGGGATTAGAAGCAGAGTGTTTTTCTCAATAGAGTTCAGCTAGGGGAATGAGGTTACATCCATTGCATGGAGGAGTGTCTAGAAGTGTGTTCCTGAAACCTGTGTAGAGCTGAGGTAATCTGGCTCTCCCAAGGAAGAGTGCCGTGTGTTGCCTTTCTCTAGCCAACACTGGAGTGTTCCAAAAGGCCTACGGGGTGAAGTTGTTAACTGCCCCTGAGGTTCTTGGCTCTACTCAGTATACTGGTACCGAAACAGGTGCTGAAACAAGGTCCCTAGGAGTCTTGAAAAGCTTACTACAGTGAAACTAAAGCAGAACACTGAAGAAGGCCTGATGGAGCTGCTCCATACCTCCCGTTTGGCAAGGCAAATCAGGGCCTACTTCGAGGCTAGGACTCACTACCGTTAAACTAAAGGAGAACAGCGAGGAAGGCCTCATGGAGCTGCTGCACGCCTCCCGTTTTGCCAGGATAATCTGGGCATTACTTCGAGGCTAGTGCTCCCCTTGACTTTCACTTTAGTTATAGAGCAGAGCAGGTGAGCTTCCAACTAGGAACTGGAAGCACAAGGTTTCTATCGGGAGAACTCATTTTCTTCGCAGAAGCAGGCAGGCAGTAACTAAAAGGACAGTAACAACAGTGCTTTTCAGGTAGCTTCCAGACTGCATGAGTGGAGCTTTCAAAATAGGAAAACAAGATTTGTGTCTCAGTCTCACATTTCCAGATTCACACGCAGCATAAGGAGATGTTGATGCTAACAAGTCAAAAGAGATTCACGATACCCACTGGAGCTTTCCCTAATTCTAATTTTTTCTACGACCGCTTTTTTGCGTGCAGTCAAGTGCCTAAACAAAGGATGCGCGAGGGCGATATAGGGGCCTGTGCTTCTTCCAAAGTCCTGCCGTGTTATACCAAGAACTGTGCTTAAATTGTACTTGGAATGCAAGCCGACCACCTCCTGAGGATGCGTGACTCTAAGTGTAATAGGGGAAAAGGGATTAAAAAGAGTGTTCTTCTCAAAAGAGTTCAACTAGGGGAATGAGGTTACATCCATTTAATGGAGGACAGTCTAGAAGTGTGTTCCTTAATCCTGTGTAGAGCTGAGGTAAACTGGCTCTCTCAAGGAAGAGTGCAGTGTGTTGCCTTTCTCTAGCCAACACTGGGGTGTCCCAGAAGGCCTACGGGGCTGAAGTTCCTTACCTGACCCTGAGCTTCCTGGCTTTACTCAGTATAATGGTAGCAGAACGGGTGTGCAACAAGGTCCCTAGAAGTGTGGAAAAGCTTACTACCGAGAAACTAAAGCAGAACAGTGAAGAAGGCCTGATGGAGCGTCTCCATACCTCCCGTTTGGCAAGGCAAATCAGGGCCTTACTTCGGGGCTAGGGCTCACGTGGACTTTCACTTTAGATATAGAGCAGAGCAGGGTGAGCTTCCAAGTAGGAAGTGGAAGCACAAGGTTTCGGACGGGAAAACTCAATATCTTCTCAGAACCGTGCAGGCAGTGACTAAAACCCCGGCAACAACAATGCTTTTCAGGTATAAAGGAGGCCGCATGAACAGAGCTTTCCAAATGGGCAAGGAAATCTTGTGCCATCAGTCTCCAAATAGTAAGTTGGTACGCAGCATACACGCAGGACCAGAGCTTCCCGGCTCTAGGCAGTTTTCTGATTGCGATAGGGGTGCTGAAGCAAGGTCTCTAGGAGTCTAGGAAAACTTACTACGGTTAAATTAAAGAACAGCGATGAAGGCCTCATGGAGCTGCTGCACGCCTCCCGTTTTGCCAGGATAATCAGGGCATTACTTCGAGGCTAGTGTTCCCTGACTTTCACTTTACTTATAGAGGAGAGAAGGTGAGCTTCCAACTAGGAACTGGAAGCACAAGGTTTCTTTCGGGAGAACTCATTTTCTTCGCAGAAGCAGGCAGGCAGTAACTAAAAGGACGGTAACAAGAGTGCTTTTCAGGTAGCTTCCAGACTGCATGAGTGGAGCTTTCAAAATAGGAAAACAAGATTTGTGTCTCAGTCTCACATTTCCAGATTCACACGCAGCATAAGGAGATGTTGATGCTAACAAGTCAAAAGAGATTCACGCTACCCACTGGGGCTTTCCCTAATTCTAATTTTTTCTAGGTCCGATTTTTGCGTGCAGCCAAGTGCCTAAACAAAGGATGCGACTTGGAGACTTAGGGGACTGTGCATCATCCAAAGACCTGCAGTGTTACACCAAGAACTGTGCTTAAATTGTACTTGGAATGCAAGGCGATCGCCTCCTTGAGGATGCGTGACTCTAAGTGTAAAAGGTGAAAAGGCATTAGAAGCAGAGTGTTTTTCTCAATAGAGTTCAGCTAGGGGAATGAGGTTACATCCATTGCATGGAGGAGTGTCTAGAAGTGTGTTCCTGAAACCTGTGTAGAGCTGAGGTAATCTGGCTCTCCCAAGGAAGAGTGCCGTGTGTTGCCTTTCTCTAGCCAACACTGGAGTGTTCCAAAAGGCCTACGGGGCTGAAGTTGTTAGCTGCCCCTGAGGTTCTTGGCTCTACTCAGTATACTGGTACCGAAACAGGTGCTGAAACAAGGTCCCTAGGAGTCTTGAAAAGGTTACTACAGTGAAACTAAAGCAGAACACTGAAGAAGGCCTGATGGAGCTGCTCCATACCTCCCGTTTGGCAAGGCAAATCAGGGCCTACTTTGAGGCTAGGACTCACTACCGTTAAACTAAAGGAGAACAGCGAGGAAGGCCTCATGGAGCTGCTGCACGCCTCCCGTTTTGCCAGGATAATCTGGGCATTACTTCGAGGCTAGTGCTCCCCTTGACTTTCACTTTAGTTATAGAGCAGAGCAGGTGAGCTTCCAACTAGGAACTGGAAGCACAAGGTTTCTTTCGGGAGAACTCATTTTCTTCGCTGAAGCAGGCAGGCAGTAACTAAAAGGACAGTAACAACAGTGCTTTTCAGGTAGCTTCGAGACTGCATGAGTGAAGCTTTCAAAATAGGAAAACAAGATTTGTGTCTCAGTCTCACATTTCCAGATTAACACGCATCATAAGGAGATGTTGATGCTAACAAGTGAAAAGAGATTCACGCTACCCACTGGGGCTTTCCCTAATTCTAATTTTTTCTAGGTCCGATTTTTGCGTGCAGCCAAGTGCCTAAACAAAGGATGCGCCAGGAAACTTAGGGGCCTGTGCATCTTCCAAAGACCTGCAGTGTTACACCAAGAACTGTGCTTAAATTGTACTTGGAATGCAAGGCGACTGCCTCCTTGAGGATGCGTGACTCTAAGTGTAAAAGGTGAAAAGGGATTAGAAGCAGAGTGTTTTTCTCAATAGAGTTCAGCTAGGGGAATGAGGTTACATCCATTGCATGGAGGAGTGTCTAGAAGTGTGTTCCTGAAAGCTGTGTAGAGCTGAGGTAATCTGGCTCTCCCAAGGAAGAGTGCCGTGTGTTGCCTTTCTCTAGCTAACCCTGCAGTGTTCCAAAAGGCCTACGGGGCTGAAGTTGTTAACTGCCCCTGAGGTTCTTGGCTCTACTCAGTATACTGGTACCGAAGCAGGTGCTGAAGCAAGGTCCCTAGGAGTCTTGAAAAGCTTACTACAGTGAAACTAAAGCAGAACACTGAAGAAGGCCTGATGGAGCTGCTCCATACCTCCCGTTTGGCAAGGCAAATCAGGGCCTACTTCGAGGCTAGGACTCACTACCGTTAAACTAAAGGAGAACAGCGAGGAAGGCCTCATGGAGCTGTTGCACGCCTCCCGTTTTGCCAGGTTAATCAGGGCTTTACTTCGAGGCTAGTGCTCCCCTTGACTTTCACTTTAGTTATAGAGCAGAGCAGGTGAGCTTCCAACTAGGAACTGGAAGCACAAGGTTTCTTTCGGGAGAACTCATTTTCTTCGCTGAAGCAGGCAGGCAGTAACTAAAAGGACAGTAACAACAGTGCTTTTCAGGTAGCTTCGAGACTGCATGAGTGGAGCTTTCAAAATAGGAAAACAAGATTTGTGTCTCAGTCTCACATTTCCAGATTCACACGCAGCATAAGGAGATGTTGATGCTAACAAGTCAAAAGAGATTCACGCTACCCACTGGGGCTTTCCCTAATTCTAATTTTTTCTAGGTCCGATTTTTGCGTGCAGCCAAGTGCCTAAACAAAGGATGCGACATGGAGACTTAGGGGCCTGTGCATCCTCCAAAGACCTGCAGTGTTACACCAAGAACTGTGCTTAAATTGTACTTGGAATGCAAGGCGATCACCTCCTTGAGGATGCGTGACTCTAAGTGTAAAAGGTGAAAAGGGATTAGAAGCAGAGTGTTTTTCTCAATAGAGTTCAGCTAGGGGAATGAGGTTACATCCATTGCATGGAGGAGTGTCTAGAAGTGTGTTCCTGAAACCTGTGTAGAGCTGAGGTAATCTGGCTCTCCCAAGGAAGAGTGCCGTGTGTTGCCTTTCTCTAGCCAACACTGGAGTGTTCCAAAAGGCCTACGGGGCTGAAGTTGTTAGCTGCCCCTGAGGTTCTTGGCTCTACTCAGTATACTGGTACCGAAACAGGTGCTGAAACAAGGTCCCTAGGAGTCTTGAAAAGGTTACTACAGTGAAACTAAAGCAGAACACTGAAGAAGGCCTGATGGAGCTGCTCCATACCTCCCGTTTGGCAAGGCAAATCAGGGCCTACTTTGAGGCTAGGACTCACTACCGTTAAACTAAAGGAGAACAGCGAGGAAGGCCTCATGGAGCTGCTGCACGCCTCCCGTTTTGCCAGGATAATCTGGGCATTACTTCGAGGCTAGTGCTCCCCTTGACTTTCACTTTAGTTATAGAGCAGAGCAGGTGAGCTTCCAACTAGGAACTGGAAGCACAAGGTTTCTTTCGGGAGAACTCATTTTCTTCGCTGAAGCAGGCAGGCAGTAACTAAAAGGACAGTAACAACAGTGCTTTTCAGGTAGCTTCGAGACTGCATGAGTGAAGCTTTCAAAATAGGAAAACAAGATTTGTGTCTCAGTCTCACATTTCCAGATTAACACGCATCATAAGGAGATGTTGATGCTAACAAGTGAAAAGAGATTCACGCTACCCACTGGGGCTTTCCCTAATTCTAATTTTTTCTAGGTCCGATTTTTGCGTGCAGCCAAGTGCCTAAACAAAGGATGCGCCAGGAAACTTAGGGGCCTGTGCATCTTCCAAAGACCTGCAGTGTTACACCAAGAACTGTGCTTAAATTGTACTTGGAATGCAAGGCGACTGCCTCCTTGAGGATGCGTGACTCTAAGTGTAAAAGGTGAAAAGGGATTAGAAGCAGAGTGTTTTTCTCAGTAGAGTTCAGCTAGGGGAATGAGGTTACATCCATTGCATGGAGGAGTGTCTAGAAGTGTGTTCCTGAAAGCTGTGTAGAGCTGAGGTAATCTGGCTCTCCCAAGGAAGAGTGCCGTGTGTTGCCTTTCTCTAGCTAACCCTGCAGTGTTCCAAAAGGCCTACGGGGCTGAAGTTGTTAACTGCCCCTGAGATTCTTGGCTCTACTGAGTATACTGGTACCGAAGCAGGTGCTGAAGCAAGGTCCCTAGGAGTCTTGAAAAGCTTACTACAGTGAAACTAAAGCAGAACACTGAAGAAGGCCTGATGGAGCTGCTCCATACCTCCCGTTTGGCAAGGCAAATCAGGGCCTAATTCGAGGCTAGGACTCACTACCGTTAAACTAAAGGAGAACAGCGAGGAAGGCCTCATGGAGCTGCTGCACGCCTCCCGTTTTGCCAGGTTAATCAGGGCTTTACTTCGAGGCTAGTGCTCCCCTTGACTTTCACTTTAGTTATAGAGCAGAGCAGGTGAGCTTCCAACTAGGATTTGGAAGCACAAGGTTTCTATCGGGAGAACTCATTTTCTGAGCAGAAGCAGGCAGGCAGTAACTAAAAGGACAGTAACAACAGTGCTTTTCAGGTAGCTTCGAGACTGCATGAGTGGAGCTTTCAAAATAGGAAAACAAGATTTGTGTCTCAGTCTCACATTTCCAGATTCACACGCAGCATAAGGAGATGTTGATGCTAACAAGTCAAAAGAGATTCACGCTACCCACTGGGGCTTTCCCTAATTCTAATTTTTTCTAGGTCCGATTTTTGCGTGCAGCCAAGTGCCTAAACAAAGGATGCGACATGGAGACTTAGGGGCCTGTGCATCCTCCAAAGACCTGCAGTGTTACACCAAGAACTGTGCTTAAATTGTACTTGGAATGCAAGGCGATCGCCTCCTTGAGGATGCGTGACTCTAAGTGTAAAAGGTGAAAAGGGATTAGAAGCAGAGTGTTTTTCTCAATAGAGTTCAGCTAGGGGAATGAGGTTACATCCATTGCATGGAGGAGTGTCTAGAAGTGTGTTCCTGAAACCTGTGTAGAGCTGAGGTAATCTGGCTCTCCCAAGGAAGAGTGCCGTGTGTTGCCTTTCTCTAGCCAACACTGGAGTGTTCCAAAAGGCCTACGGGGTGAAGTTGTTAACTGCCCCTGAGGTTCTTGGCTCTACTCAGTATACTGGTACCGAAACAGGTGCTGAAACAAGGTCCCTAGGAGTCTTGAAAAGCTTACTACAGTGAAACTAAAGCAGAACACTGAAGAAGGCCTGATGGAGCTGCTCCATACCTCCCGTTTGGCAAGGCAAATCAGGGCCTACTTCGAGGCTAGGACTCACTACCGTTAAACTAAAGGAGAACAGCGAGGAAGGCCTCATGGAGCTGCTGCACGCCTCCCGTTTTGCCAGGATAATCTGGGCATTACTTCGAGGCTAGTGCTCCCCTTGACTTTCACTTTAGTTATAGAGCAGAGCAGGTGAGCTTCCAACTAGGAACTGGAAGCACAAGGTTTCTATCGGGAGAACTCATTTTCTTCGCAGAAGCAGGCAGGCAGTAACTAAAAGGACAGTAACAACAGTGCTTTTCAGGTAGCTTCCAGACTGCATGAGTGGAGCTTTCAAAATAGGAAAACAAGATTTGTGTCTCAGTCTCACATTTCCAGATTCACACGCAGCATAAGGAGATGTTGATGCTAACAAGTCAAAAGAGATTCACGATACCCACTGGAGCTTTCCCTAATTCTAATTTTTTCTACGACCGCTTTTTTGCGTGCAGTCAAGTGCCTAAACAAAGGATGCGCGAGGGCGATATAGGGGCCTGTGCTTCTTCCAAAGTCCTGCCGTGTTATACCAAGAACTGTGCTTAAATTGTACTTGGAATGCAAGCCGACCACCTCCTGAGGATGCGTGACTCTAAGTGTAATAGGGGAAAAGGGATTAAAAAGAGTGTTCTTCTCAAAAGAGTTCAACTAGGGGAATGAGGTTACATCCATTTAATGGAGGACAGTCTAGAAGTGTGTTCCTTAATCCTGTGTAGAGCTGAGGTAAACTGGCTCTCTCAAGGAAGAGTGCAGTGTGTTGCCTTTCTCTAGCCAACACTGGGGTGTCCCAGAAGGCCTACGGGGCTGAAGTTCCTTACCTGACCCTGAGCTTCCTGGCTTTACTCAGTATAATGGTAGCAGAACGGGTGTGCAACAAGGTCCCTAGAAGTGTGGAAAAGCTTACTACCGAGAAACTAAAGCAGAACAGTGAAGAAGGCCTGATGGAGCGTCTCCATACCTCCCGTTTGGCAAGGCAAATCAGGGCCTTACTTCGGGGCTAGGGCTCACGTGGACTTTCACTTTAGATATAGAGCAGAGCAGGGTGAGCTTCCAAGTAGGAAGTGGAAGCACAAGGTTTCGGACGGGAAAACTCAATATCTTCTCAGAACCGTGCAGGCAGTGACTAAAACCCCGGCAACAACAATGCTTTTCAGGTATAAAGGAGGCCGCATGAACAGAGCTTTCCAAATGGGCAAGGAAATCTTGTGCCATCAGTCTCCAAATAGTAAGTTGGTACGCAGCATACACGCAGGACCAGAGCTTCCCGGCTCTAGGCAGTTTTCTGATTGCGATAGGGGTGCTGAAGCAAGGTCTCTAGGAGTCTAGGAAAACTTACTACGGTTAAATTAAAGAACAGCGATGAAGGCCTCATGGAGCTGCTGCACGCCTCCCGTTTTGCCAGGATAATCAGGGCATTACTTCGAGGCTAGTGTTCCCTGACTTTCACTTTACTTATAGAGGAGAGAAGGTGAGCTTCCAACTAGGAACTGGAAGCACAAGGTTTCTTTCGGGAGAACTCATTTTCTTCGCAGAAGCAGGCAGGCAGTAACTAAAAGGACGGTAACAAGAGTGCTTTTCAGGTAGCTTCCAGACTGCATGAGTGGAGCTTTCAAAATAGGAAAACAAGATTTGTGTCTCAGTCTCACATTTCCAGATTCACACGCAGCATAAGGAGATGTTGATGCTAACAAGTCAAAAGAGATTCACGCTACCCACTGGGGCTTTCCCTAATTCTAATTTTTTCTAGGTCCGATTTTTGCGTGCAGCCAAGTGCCTAAACAAAGGATGCGACATGGAGACTTAGGGGCCTGTGCATCCTCCAAAGACCTGCAGTGTTACACCAAGAACTGTGCTTAAATTGTACTTGGAATGCAAGGCGATCGCCTCCTTGAGGATGCGTGACTCTAAGTGTAAAAGGTGAAAAGGGATTAGAAGCAGAGTGTTTTTCTCAATAGAGTTCAGCTAGGGGAATGAGGTTACATCCATTGCATGGAGGAGTGTCTAGAAGTGTGTTCCTGAAACCTGTGTAGAGCTGAGGTAATCTGGCTCTCCCAAGGAAGAGTGCCGTGTGTTGCCTTTCTCTAGCCAACACTGGAGTGTTCCAAAAGGCCTACGGGGCTGAAGTTGTTAACTGCCCCTGAGGTTCTTGGCTCTACTCAGTATACTGGTACCGAAACAGGTGCTGAAACAAGGTCCCTAGGAGTCTTGAAAAGCTTACTACAGTGAAACTAAAGCAGAACACTGAAGAAGGCCTGATGGAGCTGCTCCATACCTCCCGTTTGGCAAGGCAAATCAGGGCCTACTTCGAGGCTAGGACTCACTACCGTTAAACTAAAGGAGAACAGCGAGGAAGGCCTCATGGAGCTGCTGCACGCCTCCCGTTTTGCCAGGATAATCTGGGCATTACTTCGAGGCTAGTGCTCCCCTTGACTTTCACTTTAGTTATAGAGCAGAGCAGGTGAGCTTCCAACTAGGAACTGGAAGCACAAGGTTTCTATCGGGAGAACTCATTTTCTTCGCAGAAGCAGGCAGGCAGTAACTAAAAGGACAGTAACAACAGTGCTTTTCAGGTAGCTTCCAGACTGCATGAGTGGAGCTTTCAAAATAGGAAAACAAGATTTGTGTCTCAGTCTCACATTTCCAGATTCACACGCAGCATAAGGAGATGTTGATGCTAACAAGTCAAAAGAGATTCACGATACCCACTGGAGCTTTCCCTAATTCTAATTTTTTCTACGACCGCTTTTTTGCGTGCAGTCAAGTGCCTAAACAAAGGATGCGCGAGGGCGATATAGGGGCCTGTGCTTCTTCCAAAGTCCTGCCGTGTTATACCAAGAACTGTGCTTAAATTGTACTTGGAATGCAAGCCGACCACCTCCTGAGGATGCGTGACTCTAAGTGTAATAGGGGAAAAGGGATTAAAAAGAGTGTTCTTCTCAAAAGAGTTCAACTAGGGGAATGAGGTTACATCCATTTAATGGAGGACAGTCTAGAAGTGTGTTCCTTAATCCTGTGTAGAGCTGAGGTAAACTGGCTCTCTCAAGGAAGAGTGCAGTGTGTTGCCTTTCTCTAGCCAACACTGGGGTGTCCCAGAAGGCCTACGGGGCTGAAGTTCCTTACCTGACCCTGAGCTTCCTGGCTTTACTCAGTATAATGGTAGCAGAACGGGTGTGCAACAAGGTCCCTAGAAGTGTGGAAAAGCTTACTACCGAGAAACTAAAGCAGAACAGTGAAGAAGGCCTGATGGAGCGTCTCCATACCTCCCGTTTGGCAAGGCAAATCAGGGCCTTACTTCGGGGCTAGGGCTCACGTGGACTTTCACTTTAGATATAGAGCAGAGCAGGGTGAGCTTCCAAGTAGGAAGTGGAAGCACAAGGTTTCGGACGGGAAAACTCAATATCTTCTCAGAACCGTGCAGGCAGTGACTAAAACCCCGGCAACAACAATGCTTTTCAGGTATAAAGGAGGCCGCATGAACAGAGCTTTCCAAATGGGCAAGGAAATCTTGTGCCATCAGTCTCCAAATAGTAAGTTGGTACGCAGCATACACGCAGGACCAGAGCTTCCCGGCTCTAGGCAGTTTTCTGATTGCGATAGGGGTGCTGAAGCAAGGTCTCTAGGAGTCTAGGAAAACTTACTACGGTTAAATTAAAGAACAGCGATGAAGGCCTCATGGAGCTGCTGCACGCCTCCCGTTTTGCCAGGATAATCAGGGCATTACTTCGAGGCTAGTGTTCCCTGACTTTCACTTTACTTATAGAGGAGAGAAGGTGAGCTTCCAACTAGGAACTGGAAGCACAAGGTTTCTTTCGGGAGAACTCATTTTCTTCGCAGAAGCAGGCAGGCAGTAACTAAAAGGACGGTAACAAGAGTGCTTTTCAGGTAGCTTCCAGACTGCATGAGTGGAGCTTTCAAAATGGGAAAACAAAATTTGTGTCTCAGTCTCACATTTCCAGATTCACACGCAGCATAAGGAGATGTTGATGCTAACAAGTCAAAAGACATTCACGCTACCCACTGGGGCTTTCCCTAATTCTAATTTTTTCTAGGTCCGATTTTTGCGTGCAGCCAAGTGCCTAAACAAAGGATGCGACATGGAGACTTAGGGGCCTGTGCATCCTCCAAAGACCTGCAGTGTTACACCAAGAACTGTGCTTAAATTGTACTTGGAATGCAAGGCGATCGCCTCCTTGAGGATGCGTGACTCTAAGTGTAAAAGGTGAAAAGGGATTAGAAGCAGAGTGTTTTTCTCAATAGAGTTCAGCTAGGGGAATGAGGTTACATCCACTGCATGGAGGAGTGTCTAGAAGTGTGTTCCTGAAACCTGTGTAGAGCTGAGGTAATCTGGCTCTCCCAAGGAAGAGTGCTGTGTGTTGCCTTTCTCTAGCTAACCCAGCAGTGTTCCAAAAGGCCTACGGGGCTGAAGTTTTCAGCTGCCCCTGAGGTTCTTGGCTCTACTCAGTATACTGGTACAGAAACAGGTGCTGAAGCAAGGTCCCTAGGAGTCTTGAAAAGGTTACTACAGTGAAACTAAAGCAGAACACTGAAGAAGGCCTGATGGAGCTGCTCCATACCTCCCGTTTGGCAAGGCAAATCAGGGCCTACTTCGAGGCTAGGACTCACTACCGTTAAACTAAAGGAGAACAGCGAGGAAGGCCTCATGGAGCTGCTGCACGCCTCCCGTTTTGCCAGGATAATCTGGGCATTACTTCGAGGCTAGTGCTCCCCTTGACTTTCACTTTAGTTATAGAGCAGAGCAGGTGAGCTTCCAACTAGGAACTGGAAGCACAAGGTTTCTTTCGGGAGAACTCATTTTCTTCGCTGAAGCCGGCAGGCAGTAACTAAAAGGACAGTAACAACAGTGCTTTTCAGGTAGCTTCGAGACTGCATGAGTGAAGCTTTCAAAATAGGAAAACAAGATTTGTGTCTCAGTCTCACATTTCCAGTTTAACACGCATCATAAGGAGATGTTGATGCTAACAAGTGAAAAGAGATTCACGCTACCCACTGGGGCTTTCCCTAATTCTAATTTTTTCTAGGTCCGATTTTTGCGTGCAGCCAAGTGCCTAAACAAAGGATGCGCCAGGAAACTTAGGGGCCTGTGCATCTTCCAAAGACCTGCAGTGTTACACCAAGAACTGTGCTTAAATTGTACTTGGAATGCAAGGCGACTGCCTCCTTGAGGATGCGTGACTCTAAGTGTAAAAGGTGAAAAGGGATTAGAAGCAGAGTGTTTTTCTCAGTAGAGTTATGCTAGGGGAATGAGGTTACATCCATTGCATGGAGGAGTGTCCAGAAGTGTGTTCCTGAAACCTGTGCAGAGCTGAGGTAATCTGGCTCTCCCAAGGAAGAGTGCTGTGTGTTGCCTTTCTCTAGCTAACCCAGCAGTGTTCCAAAAGGCCTACGGGGCTGAAGTTTTCAGCTGCCCCTGAGGTTCTTGGCTCTACTCAGTATACTGGTACCGAAACAGGTGCTGAAGCAAGGTCCCTAGGAGTCTTGAAAAGCTTACTACAGTGAAACTAAAGCAGAACACTGAAGAAGGCCTGATGGAGCTGCTCCATACCTCCCGTTTGGCAAGGCAAATCAGGGCCTACTTCGAGGCTAGGACTCACTACCGTTAAACTAAAGGAGAACAGCGAGGAAGGCCTCATGGAGCTGCTGCACGCCTCCCGTTTTGCCAGGTTAATCAGGGCTTTACTTCGAGGCTAGTGCTCCCCTTGACTTTCACTTTAGATATAGAGCAGAGCAGGTGAGCTTCCAACTAGGATTTGGAAGCACAAGGTTTCTTTCGGGAGAACTCATTTTCTTCGCAGAAGCAGGCAGGCAGTAACTAAAAGGACAGTAACAACAGTGCTTTTCAGGTAGCTTCGAGACTGCATGAGTGGAGCTTTCAAAATGGGAAAACAAGATTTGTGTCTCAGTCTCACATTTCCAGATTCACACGCAGCATAAGGAGATGTTGATGCTAACAAGTCTAAAGAGATTCACGAAACCCACTGGGGCTTTCCCGTATTCAACCTTTTTCTACGACCACTTTTCTGCATGCAGCCAAGTGCCTAAACAAAGGATGCGACATGGAGACTTAGGGGCCTGTGCATCTTCCAAAGACCTGCAGTGTTACACCAAGAACTGTGCTTAAATTGTACTTGGAATGCAAGGCGACCGCCTCCTTGAGGATACGTGACTAAGTGTAAATGGTGAAAAGGGATTAGAAGCAGAGTGTTTTTATCAATAGAGTTCAGCTAGGGGAATGAGGTTACATCCATTGCATGGAGGACAGTCTAGAATTATGTTCCTGAAACCTGTGTAGAGCTGAGGTAATCTGGCTCTCCCAAGGAAGAGTTCTATGTGTTGCCATTCTCTAGCCAACACTGGAGTGTTCCAAAAGGCCTACGGGGCTGAAGTTGTTAGCTGCCCCTGAGGTTCTTGGCTCTACTCAGTATACTGGTACCGAAACAGGTGCTGAAGCAAGGTCCCTAGGAGTCTTGAAAAGCTTACTACAGTGAAACTAAAGCAGAGCACTGAAGAAGGCCTGATGGAGCTGCTCCATAACTCCCGTTTGGCAAGGCAAATCAGGGCCTACTTCGAGGCTAGGACTCACTACCGTTAAACTAAAGGAGAACAGCGATGAAGGCCTCATGGAGCTGCTGCACGCCTTCCGTTTTGCCAGGATAATCAGGGCATTACTTCGAGGCTAGTGCTCCCCTTGACTTTCACTTTAGTTATAGAGCAGAGCAGGTGAGCTTCCAACTAGGAACTGGAAGCACGAGGTTTCTTTCGGGAGAACTCATTTTCTTCCCTGAAGCAGGCAGGCAGTAACTAAAAGGACAGTAACAACAGTGCTTTTCAGGTAGCTTCGAGACTGCATGAGTGAAGCTTTCAAAATAGGAAAACAAGATTTGTGTCTCAGTCTCACAATTCCAGATGCACACGCAGCATAAGGAGATGTTGATGCTAACAAGTGAAAAGAGATTCACGCTACCCACTGGGGCTTTCCCTAATTCTAATTTTTTCTAGGTCCGATTTTTGCGTGCAGCCAAGTGCCTAAACAAAGGATGCGACATGGAGACTTAGGGGCCTGTGCATCTTCCAAAGACCTGCAGTGTTACACCAAGAACTGTGCTTAAATTGTACTTGGAATGCAAGGCGACTGCCTCCTTGAGGATGCGTGACTCTAAGTGTAAAAGGTGAAAAGGGATTAGAAGCAGAGTATTTTTCTCAGTAGAGTTCAGCTAGGGGAATGAGGTTACATCCATTGCATGGAGGAGTGTCTAGAAGTGTGTTCCTGAAACCTGTGTAGAGCTGAGGTAATCTGGCTCTCCCAAGGAAGAGTGCCGTGTGTTGCCTTTCTCTAGCTAACCCTGCAGTGTTCCAAAAGGCCTACGGGGCTGAAGTTGTTAACTGCCCCTGGGGTTCTTGGCTCTACTCAGTATACTGGTACCGAAGCAGGTGCTGAAGCAAGGTCCCTAGGAGTCTTGAAAAGCTTACTACAGTGAAACTAAAGCAGAACACTGAAGAAGGCCTGATGGAGCTGCTCCATACCTCCCTTTTGGCAAGGCAATTCAGGGCCTTACTTCGAGGCTAAGGCTCACGTGGACTTTCACTTTAGGTATAGAGCAGAGCAGGGTGAGCTTCCAACTAGGAACTGGAAGCGCAAGGTTTCGTACGAAAAAACTCCATATCTTCTCAAAACCATGCAGGCAGTGACTAAAACCCCGGCAACAACAATGCTTTTCAGGTATAAAGGAGGCCGCATGAACAGAGCTTTCCAAATGGGCAAAGAAGCCTTGTGCCATCAGTCTCCAAATAGTAAGTTGGTACGCAGCATACACGCATGACCAGAGCTTCCCGACTCTAGGCAGTTTTCTGATTCCGATATGGGTGCTGAAGCAAGGTCTCTAGGAGTCTTGGAAAACATACTACCATTAAACTAAAGGAGAACAGCGATGAAGGCCTCATGGAGCTGCTGCACGCCTCCTCTTTCGCCAGGATAATCAGGGCATTACTTCGAGGCTAGTGCTCCCCTTGACTTTCACTTCAGTTATAGAGCAGAGCAGGTGAGCTTCCAACTAGGAACCGGAAGCACAAGGTTTCTTTCGGGAGAACTCATTTTCTACGCAGAAGCAGGCAGGCAGTAAGTAAAAGGACGGTAACAAGAGTGCTTTTCAAGTAGCTTCAAGACTGCATGAGTGGAGCTTTCAAAGTTGGAAAACAATCTTTGTGCCATCAGTCTCCCATTTCCAGATTGACACGCAGCATAAGGACATGTTGATGCTAACAAGTCAAAAAGATTCACGATACCCACTGGGGCTTTCCCTTATTCAACCTGTTTCTACGACCACTTTTCTGCATGCAGCCAAGTGCCTAAACAAAGGATGCGACATGGAGACATAGGGGCCTGTGCATCCTCCAAAGACCTGCAGTGTTACACCAAGAACTGTGCTTAAATTGTACTTGGAATGCAAGGCGATCGCCTCCTTGAGGATGCGTGACTCTTAGTGTAAAAGGTGAAAAGGGATTAGAAGCAGAGTGTTTTTCTCAATAGAGTTCAGCTATGGGAATGAGGTTACATCCATTGCATGGAGGAGTGTCTAGAAGTGTGTTCCTGAAACCTGTGTAGAGCTGAGGTAATCTGGCTCTCCCAAGGAAGAGTGCCGTGTGTTGCCTTTCTCTAGGTAACCCAGCAGTGTTCCAAAAGGCCTACGGGGCTGAAGTTTTTAGCCGCCCCTGAGGTTCTTGGCTCTACTCAGTATACTGGTACCGAAACAGGTGCTGAAGCAAGGTCCCTAGGAGTCTTAAAAAGCTTACTACAGTGAAACTAAAGCAGAACACTGAAGAAGGCCTGATGGAGCTGCTCCATACCTCCCGTTTGACAAGGCAATTCAGGGCCTTACTTCGAGGCTAAGGCTCACGTGGACTTTCACTTTAGGTATAGAGCAGAGCAGGGTGAGCTTCCAACTAGGAACTGGAAGCGCAAGGTTTCGTACGGGAAAACTCAATATCTTCTCAGAACCGTGCAGGCAGTGACTAAAACCCCGACAACAACAATGCTTTTCAGGTAGCTTCGAGGCCGCATGAACGGAGCTTTCCTAATGGGAGAAGAAGGCTTGTGCCATCAGTCTACAATTTCTAGGTTGATACGCAGCATCCACGCAGGACCAGAGCTTCCTGTCTCTAGGCAGTTTTCTGATACCGAAACGTGTGCTGAAGCAAGGTTCCTAGGAGTCTTGGAAAGCTTACTACCGTTAAACTAAAGCAGAACTGCCATGAAGGCCTCATGGAGCTGCCTCATGCCTCCTGATTTGCAAGGATAATTAGGGCCTTACTTGGAGGTAACTGCTCACGTTGATTTTCACTTTTGGTATAGAGGAGAGCAGGGTGAGCTTCCAACTAGGAACTGGAAGGACAAGGTTTCTTTGGTGAAAATTCATTTTCTTCTCTGAGCCGGCAGTAACTAAGAGCCTGGTAACAGCAGTGCTTTTCAGGTAGTTTCAAGACTGCATGAGTGGTGCTTTCAAAGTTGGAAACAATCTTTGGGCCATCAGTCTGCCATTTCCAGATGACACGCAGCATAAGTACATGGTGATGCTAACAAGTCAAAAGAGATTCACGATACCCACTGGAGCTTTCCCTAATTCTAATTTTTTCTACGACCGCTTTTTTGCGTGCAGTCAAGTGCCTAAACAAAGGATGCGCGAGGGCGATATAGGGGCCTGTGCTTCTTCCAAAGTCCTGCCGTGTTATACCAAGAACTGTGCTTAAATTGTACTTGGAATGCAAGCCGACCACCTCCTGAGGATGCGTGACTCTAAGTGTAATAGGGGAAAAGGGATTAAAAAGAGTGTTCTTCTCAAAAGAGTTCAACTAGGGGAATGAGGTTACATCCATTTAATGGAGGACAGTCTAGAAGTGTGTTCCTTAATCCTGTGTAGAGCTGAGGTAAACTGGCTCTCTCAAGGAAGAGTGCAGTGTGTTGCCTTTCTCTAGCCAACACTGGGGTGTCCCAGAAGGCCTACGGGGCTGAAGTTCCTTACCTGACCCTGAGCTTCCTGGCTTTACTCAGTATAATGGTAGCAGAACGGGTGTGCAACAAGGTCCCTAGAAGTGTGGAAAAGCTTACTACCGAGAAACTAAAGCAGAACAGTGAAGAAGGCCTGATGGAGCGTCTCCATACCTCCCGTTTGGCAAGGCAAATCAGGGCCTTACTGCGGGGCTAGGGCTCACGTGGACTTTCACTTTAGATATAGAGCAGAGCAGGGTGAGCTTCCAAGTAGGAAGTAGAAGCACAAGGTTTCGGACGGGAAAACTCAATATCTTCTCAGAACCGTGCAGGCAGTGACTAAAACCCCGGCAACAACAATGCTTTTCAGGTATAAAGGAGGCCGCATGAACAGAGCTTTCCAAATGGGCAAGGAAATCTTGTGCCATCAGTCTCCAAATAGTAAGTTGGTACGCAGCATACACGCAGGACCAGAGCTTCCCGGCTCTAGGCAGTTTTCTGATTGCGATAGGGGTGCAGAAGCAAGGTCTCTAGGAGTCTAGGAAAACTTACTACGGTTAAACTAAAGAACAGCGATGAAGGCCTCATGGAGCTGCTGCACGCCTCCCGTTTTGCCAGGATAATCAGGGCATTACTTCGAGGCTAGTGTTCCCTGACTTTCACTTTAGTTATAGAGGAGAGCAGGTGAGCTTCCAACTAGGAACTGGAAGCACAAGGTTTCTTTCGGGAGAACTCATTTTCTTCGCAGAAGCAGGCAGGCAGTAACTAAAAGGACGGTAACAAGAGTGCTTTTCAGGTAGCTTCCAGACTGCATGAGTGGAGCTTTCAAAATGGGAAAACAAAATTTGTGTCTCAGTCTCACATTTCCAGATTCACACGCAGCATAAGGAGATGTTGATGCTAACAAGTCAAAAGACATTCACGCTACCCACTGGGGCTTTCCCTAATTCTAATTTTTTCTAGGTCCGATTTTTGCGTGCAGCCAAGTGCCTAAACAAAGGATGCGACATGGAGACTTAGGGGCCTGTGCATCATCCAAACACCTGCAGTGTTACACCAAGAACTGTGCTTAAATTGTACTTGGAATGCAAGGCGATCGCCTCCTTGAGGATGCGTGACTCTAAGTGTAAAAGGTGAAAAGGGATTAGAAGCAGAGTGTTTTTCTCAATAGAGTTCAGCTAGGGGAATGAGGTTACATCCACTGCATGGAGGAGTGTCTAGAAGTGTGTTCCTGAAACCTGTGTAGAGCTGAGGTAATCTGGCTCTCCCAAGGAAGAGTGCTGTGTGTTGCCTTTCTCTAGCTAACCCAGCAGTGTTCCAAAAGGCCTACGGGGCTGAAGTTTTCAGCTGCCCCTGAGGTTCTTGGCTCTACTCAGTATACTGGTACAGAAACAGGTGCTGAAGCAAGGTCCCTAGGAGTCTTGAAAAGGTTACTACAGTGAAACTAAAGCAGAACACTGAAGAAGGCCTGATGGAGCTGCTCCATACCTCCCGTTTGGCAAGGCAAATCAGGGCCTACTTCGAGGCTAGTACTCACTACCGTTAAACTAAAGGAGAACAGCGAGGAAGGCCTCATGGAGCTGCTGCACGCCTCCCGTTTTGCCAGGATAATCTGGGCATTACTTCGAGGCTAGTGCTCCCCTTGACTTTCACTTTAGTTATAGAGCAGAGCAGGTGAGCTTCCAACTAGGAACTGGAAGCACAAGGTTTCTTTCGGGAGAACTCATTTTCTTCGCTGAAGCAGGCAGGCAGTAACTAAAAGGACAGTAACAACAGTGCTTTTCAGGTAGCTTCGAGACTGCATGAGTGAAGCTTTCAAAATAGGAAAACAAGATTTGTGTCTCAGTCTCACATTTCCAGATTCACACGCAGCATAAGGAGATGTTGATGCTAACAAGTGAAAAGAGATTCACGCTACCCACTGGGGCTTTCCCTAATTCTAATTTTTTCTAGGTCCGATTTTTGCGTGCAGCCAAGTGCCTAAACAAAGGATGCGACATGGAGACTTAGGGGCCTGTGCATCTTCCAAAGACCTGCAGTGTTACACCAAGAACTGTGCTTAAATTGTACTTGGAATGCAAGGCGACTGCCTCCTTGAGGATGCGTGACTCTAAGTGTAAAAGGTGAAAAGGGATTAGAAGCAGAGTATTTTTCTCAGTAGAGTTCAGCTAGGGGAATGAGGTTACATCCATTGCATGGAGGAGTGTCTAGAAGTGTGTTCCTGAAACCTGTGTAGAGCTGAGGTAATCTGGCTCTCCCAAGGAAGAGTGCCGTGTGTTGCCTTTCTCTAGCTAACCCTGCAGTGTTCCAAAAGGCCTACGGGGCTGAAGTTGTTAGCTGCCCCTGAGGTTCTTGGCTCTACTCAGTATACTGGTACCGAAACAGGTGCTGAAGCAAGGTCCCTAGGAGTCTTGAAAAGCTTACTACAGTGAAACTAAAGCAGAACACTGAAGAAGGCCTGATGGAGCTGCTCCATACCTCCCGTTTGGCAAGGCAAATCAGGGCCTACTTCGAGGCTAGGACTCACTACCGTTAAACTAAAGGAGAACAGCGAGGAAGGCCTCATGGAGCTGCTGCACGCCTCCCGTTTTGCCAGGTTAATCAGGGCTTTACTTCGAGGCTAGTGCTCCCCTTGACTTTCACTTTAGTTATAGAGCAGAGCAGGTGAGCTTCCAACTAGGATTTGGAAGCACAAGGTTTCTTTCGGGAGAACTCATTTTCTTCGCAGAAGCAGGCAGGCAGTAACTAAAAGGACAGTAACAACAGTGCTTTTCAGGTAGCTTCGAGACTGCATGAGTGGAGCTTTCAAAATGGGAAAACAAGATTTGTGTCTCAGTCTCACATTTCCAGATTCACACGCAGCATAAGGAGATGTTGATGCTAACAAGTCTAAAGAGATTCACGAAACCCACTGGGGCTTTCCCGTATTCAACCTTTTTCTACGACCACTTTTCTGCATGCAGCCAAGTGCCTAAACAAAGGATGCGACATGGAGACTTAGGGGCCTGTGCATCTTCCAAAGACCTGCAGTGTTACACCAAGAACTGTGCTTAAATTGTACTTGGAATGCAAGGCGACCGCCTCCTTGAGGATACGTGACTAAGTGTAAATGGTGAAAAGGGATTAGAAGCAGAGTGTTTTTATCAATAGAGTTCAGCTAGGGGAATGAGGTTACATCCATTGCATGGAGGACAGTCTAGAATTATGTTCCTGAAACCTGTGTAGAGCTGAGGTAATCTGGCTCTCCCAAGGAAGAGTTCTATGTGTTGCCTTTCTCTAGCCAACACTGGAGTGTTCCAAAAGGCCTACGGGGCTGAAGTTTTCAGCTGCCCCTGAGGTTCTTGGCTCTACTCAGTATACTGGTACAGAAACAGGTGCTGAAGCAAGGTCCCTAGGAGTCTTGAAAAGCTTACTACAGTGAAACTAAAGCAGAACACTGAAGAAGGCCTGATGGAGCTGCTCCATACCTCCCGTTTGGCAAGGCAAATCAGGGCCTACTTCGAGGCTAGGACTCACTACCGTTAAACTAAAGGAGAACAGCGAGGAAGGCCTCATGGAGCTGCTGCACGCCTCCCGTTTTGCCAGGATAATCTGGGCATTACTTCGAGGCTAGTGCTCCCCTTGACTTTCACTTTAGTTATAGAGCAGAGCAGGTGAGCTTCCAACTAGGAACTGGAAGCACAAGGTTTCTTTCGGGAGAACTCATTTTCTTCGCTGAAGCAGGCAGGCAGTAACTAAAAGGACAGTAACAACAGTGCTTTTCAGGTAGCTTCGAGACTGCATGAGTGGAGCTTTCAAAATAGGAAAACAAGATTTGTGTCTCAGTCTCACATTTCCAGATTCACACGCAGCATAAGGAGATGTTGATGCTAACAAGTCAAAAGAGATTCACGCTACCCACTGGGGCTTTCCCTAATTCTAATTTTTTCTAGGTCCGATTTTTGCGTGCAGCCAAGTGCCTAAACAAAGGATGCGACTTGGAGACTTAGGGGACTGTGCATCATCCAAAGACCTGCAGTGTTACACCAAGAACTGTGCTTAAATTGTACTTGGAATGCAAGGCGATCGCCTCCTTGAGGATGCGTGACTCTAAGTGTAAAAGGTGAAAAGGCATTAGAAGCAGAGTGTTTTTCTCAATAGAGTTCAGCTAGGGGAATGAGGTTACATCCATTGCATGGAGGAGTGTCTAGAAGTGTGTTCCTGAAACCTGTGTAGAGCTGAGGTAATCTGGCTCTCCCAAGGAAGAGTGCCGTGTGTTGCCTTTCTCTAGCCAACACTGGAGTGTTCCAAAAGGCCTACGGGGCTGAAGTTGTTAGCTGCCCCTGAGGTTCTTGGCTCTACTCAGTATACTGGTACCGAAACAGGTGCTGAAACAAGGTCCCTAGGAGTCTTGAAAAGGTTACTACAGTGAAACTAAAGCAGAACACTGAAGAAGGCCTGATGGAGCTGCTCCATACCTCCCGTTTGGCAAGGCAAATCAGGGCCTACTTTGAGGCTAGGACTCACTACCGTTAAACTAAAGGAGAACAGCGAGGAAGGCCTCATGGAGCTGCTGCACGCCTCCCGTTTTGCCAGGATAATCTGGGCATTACTTCGAGGCTAGTGCTCCCCTTGACTTTCACTTTAGTTATAGAGCAGAGCAGGTGAGCTTCCAACTAGGAACTGGAAGCACAAGGTTTCTTTCGGGAGAACTCATTTTCTTCGCTGAAGCAGGCAGGCAGTAACTAAAAGGACAGTAACAACAGTGCTTTTCAGGTAGCTTCGAGACTGCATGAGTGAAGCTTTCAAAATAGGAAAACAAGATTTGTGTCTCAGTCTCACATTTCCAGATTCACACGCAGCATAAGGAGATGTTGATGCTAACAAGTGAAAAGAGATTCACGCTACCCACTGGGGCTTTCCCTAATTCTAATTTTTTCTAGGTCCGATTTTTGCGTGCAGCCAAGTGCCTAAACAAAGGATGCGACATGGAGACTTAGGGGCCTGTGCATCCTCCAAAGACCTGCAGTGTTACACCAAGAACTGTGCTTAAATTGTACTTGGAATGCAAGGCGATCACCTCCTTGAGGATGCGTGACTCTAAGTGTAAAAGGTGAAAAGGGATTAGAAGCAGAGTGTTTTTCTCAATAGAGTTCAGCTAGGGGAATGAGGTTACATCCATTGCATGGAGGAGTGTCTAGAAGTGTGTTCCTGAAACCTGTGTAGAGCTGAGGTAATCTGGCTCTCCCAAGGAAGAGTGCCGTGTGTTGCCTTTCTCTAGCCAACACTGGAGTGTTCCAAAAGGCCTACGGGGCTGAAGTTGTTAGCTGCCCCTGAGGTTCTTGGCTCTACTCAGTATACTGGTACCGAAACAGGTGCTGAAACAAGGTCCCTAGGAGTCTTGAAAAGGTTACTACAGTGAAACTAAAGCAGAACACTGAAGAAGGCCTGATGGAGCTGCTCCATACCTCCCGTTTGGCAAGGCAAATCAGGGCCTACTTTGAGGCTAGGACTCACTACCGTTAAACTAAAGGAGAACAGCGAGGAAGGCCTCATGGAGCTGTTGCACGCCTCCCGTTTTGCCAGGATAATCTGGGCATTACTTCGAGGCTAGTGCTCCCCTTGACTTTCACTTTAGTTATAGAGCAGAGCAGGTGAGCTTCCAACTAGGAACTGGAAGCACAAGGTTTCTTTCGGGAGAACTCATTTTCTTCGCTGAAGCAGGCAGGCAGTAACTAAAAGGACAGTAACAACAGTGCTTTTCAGGTAGCTTCGAGACTGCATGAGTGAAGCTTTCAAAATAGGAAAACAAGATTTGTGTCTCAGTCTCACATTTCCAGATTAACACGCATCATAAGGAGATGTTGATGCTAACAAGTGAAAAGAGATTCACGCTACCCACTGGGGCTTTCCCTAATTCTAATTTTTTCTAGGTCCGATTTTTGCGTGCAGCCAAGTGCCTAAACAAAGGATGCGCCAGGAAACTTAGGGGCCTGTGCATCTTCCAAAGACCTGCAGTGTTACACCAAGAACTGTGCTTAAATTGTACTTGGAATGCAAGGCGACTGCCTCCTTGAGGATGCGTGACTCTAAGTGTAAAAGGTGAAAAGGGATTAGAAGCAGAGTGTTTTTCTCAGTAGAGTTCAGCTAGGGGAATGAGGTTACATCCATTGCATGGAGGAGTGTCTAGAAGTGTGTTCCTGAAAGCTGTGTAGAGCTGAGGTAATCTGGCTCTCCCAAGGAAGAGTGCCGTGTGTTGCCTTTCTCTAGCTAACCCTGCAGTGTTCCAAAAGGCCTACGGGGCTGAAGTTGTTAACTGCCCCTGAGATTCTTGGCTCTACTGAGTATACTGGTACCGAAGCAGGTGCTGAAGCAAGGTCCCTAGGAGTCTTGAAAAGCTTACTACAGTGAAACTAAAGCAGAACACTGAAGAAGGCCTGATGGAGCTGCTCCATACCTCCCGTTTGGCAAGGCAAATCAGGGCCTACTTCGAGGCTAGGACTCACTACCGTTAAACTAAAGGAGAACAGCGAGGAAGGCCTCATGGAGCTGCTGCACGCCTCCCGTTTTGCCAGGTTAATCAGGGCTTTACTTCGAGGCTAGTGCTCCCCTTGA
Source organism: Balaenoptera physalus (assembly GCF_965194825.1). NCBI lineage: Eukaryota > Metazoa > Chordata > Mammalia > Artiodactyla > Balaenopteridae > Balaenoptera > Balaenoptera physalus. The sequence goes on along the minus strand of NW_028125502.1, from coordinate 10,815 downwards.
CTTTCACTTTAGTTATAGAGCAGAGCAGGTGAGCTTCCAACTAGGATTTGGAAGCACAAGGTTTCTATCGGGAGAACTCATTTTCTGAGCAGAAGCAGGCAGGCAGTAACTAAAAGGACAGTAACAACAGTGCTTTTCAGGTAGCTTCGAGACTGCATGAGTGGAGCTTTCAAAATAGGAAAACAAGATTTGTGTCTCAGTCTCACATTTCCAGATTCACACGCAGCATAAGGAGATGTTGATGCTAACAAGTCAAAAGAGATTCACGCTACCCACTGGGGCTTTCCCTAATTCTAATTTTTTCTAGGTCCGATTTTTGCGTGCAGCCAAGTGCCTAAACAAAGGATGCGACATGGAGACTTAGGGGCCTGTGCATCCTCCAAAGACCTGCAGTGTTACACCAAGAACTGTGCTTAAATTGTACTTGGAATGCAAGGCGATCGCCTCCTTGAGGATGCGTGACTCTAAGTGTAAAAGGTGAAAAGGGATTAGAAGCAGAGTGTTTTTCTCAATAGAGTTCAGCTAGGGGAATGAGGTTACATCCATTGCATGGAGGAGTGTCTAGAAGTGTGTTCCTGAAACCTGTGTAGAGCTGAGGTAATCTGGCTCTCCCAAGGAAGAGTGCCGTGTGTTGCCTTTCTCTAGCCAACACTGGAGTGTTCCAAAAGGCCTACGGGGTGAAGTTGTTAACTGCCCCTGAGGTTCTTGGCTCTACTCAGTATACTGGTACCGAAACAGGTGCTGAAACAAGGTCCCTAGGAGTCTTGAAAAGCTTACTACAGTGAAACTAAAGCAGAACACTGAAGAAGGCCTGATGGAGCTGCTCCATACCTCCCGTTTGGCAAGGCAAATCAGGGCCTACTTCGAGGCTAGGACTCACTACCGTTAAACTAAAGGAGAACAGCGAGGAAGGCCTCATGGAGCTGCTGCACGCCTCCCGTTTTGCCAGGATAATCTGGGCATTACTTCGAGGCTAGTGCTCCCCTTGACTTTCACTTTAGTTATAGAGCAGAGCAGGTGAGCTTCCAACTAGGAACTGGAAGCACAAGGTTTCTATCGGGAGAACTCATTTTCTTCGCAGAAGCAGGCAGGCAGTAACTAAAAGGACAGTAACAACAGTGCTTTTCAGGTAGCTTCCAGACTGCATGAGTGGAGCTTTCAAAATAGGAAAACAAGATTTGTGTCTCAGTCTCACATTTCCAGATTCACACGCAGCATAAGGAGATGTTGATGCTAACAAGTCAAAAGAGATTCACGATACCCACTGGAGCTTTCCCTAATTCTAATTTTTTCTACGACCGCTTTTTTGCGTGCAGTCAAGTGCCTAAACAAAGGATGCGCGAGGGCGATATAGGGGCCTGTGCTTCTTCCAAAGTCCTGCCGTGTTATACCAAGAACTGTGCTTAAATTGTACTTGGAATGCAAGCCGACCACCTCCTGAGGATGCGTGACTCTAAGTGTAATAGGGGAAAAGGGATTAAAAAGAGTGTTCTTCTCAAAAGAGTTCAACTAGGGGAATGAGGTTACATCCATTTAATGGAGGACAGTCTAGAAGTGTGTTCCTTAATCCTGTGTAGAGCTGAGGTAAACTGGCTCTCTCAAGGAAGAGTGCAGTGTGTTGCCTTTCTCTAGCCAACACTGGGGTGTCCCAGAAGGCCTACGGGGCTGAAGTTCCTTACCTGACCCTGAGCTTCCTGGCTTTACTCAGTATAATGGTAGCAGAACGGGTGTGCAACAAGGTCCCTAGAAGTGTGGAAAAGCTTACTACCGAGAAACTAAAGCAGAACAGTGAAGAAGGCCTGATGGAGCGTCTCCATACCTCCCGTTTGGCAAGGCAAATCAGGGCCTTACTTCGGGGCTAGGGCTCACGTGGACTTTCACTTTAGATATAGAGCAGAGCAGGGTGAGCTTCCAAGTAGGAAGTGGAAGCACAAGGTTTCGGACGGGAAAACTCAATATCTTCTCAGAACCGTGCAGGCAGTGACTAAAACCCCGGCAACAACAATGCTTTTCAGGTATAAAGGAGGCCGCATGAACAGAGCTTTCCAAATGGGCAAGGAAATCTTGTGCCATCAGTCTCCAAATAGTAAGTTGGTACGCAGCATACACGCAGGACCAGAGCTTCCCGGCTCTAGGCAGTTTTCTGATTGCGATAGGGGTGCTGAAGCAAGGTCTCTAGGAGTCTAGGAAAACTTACTACGGTTAAATTAAAGAACAGCGATGAAGGCCTCATGGAGCTGCTGCACGCCTCCCGTTTTGCCAGGATAATCAGGGCATTACTTCGAGGCTAGTGTTCCCTGACTTTCACTTTACTTATAGAGGAGAGAAGGTGAGCTTCCAACTAGGAACTGGAAGCACAAGGTTTCTTTCGGGAGAACTCATTTTCTTCGCAGAAGCAGGCAGGCAGTAACTAAAAGGACGGTAACAAGAGTGCTTTTCAGGTAGCTTCCAGACTGCATGAGTGGAGCTTTCAAAATAGGAAAACAAGATTTGTGTCTCAGTCTCACATTTCCAGATTCACACGCAGCATAAGGAGATGTTGATGCTAACAAGTCAAAAGAGATTCACGCTACCCACTGGGGCTTTCCCTAATTCTAATTTTTTCTAGGTCCGATTTTTGCGTGCAGCCAAGTGCCTAAACAAAGGATGCGACATGGAGACTTAGGGGCCTGTGCATCCTCCAAAGACCTGCAGTGTTACACCAAGAACTGTGCTTAAATTGTACTTGGAATGCAAGGCGATCGCCTCCTTGAGGATGCGTGACTCTAAGTGTAAAAGGTGAAAAGGGATTAGAAGCAGAGTGTTTTTCTCAATAGAGTTCAGCTAGGGGAATGAGGTTACATCCATTGCATGGAGGAGTGTCTAGAAGTGTGTTCCTGAAACCTGTGTAGAGCTGAGGTAATCTGGCTCTCCCAAGGAAGAGTGCCGTGTGTTGCCTTTCTCTAGCCAACACTGGAGTGTTCCAAAAGGCCTACGGGGCTGAAGTTGTTAACTGCCCCTGAGGTTCTTGGCTCTACTCAGTATACTGGTACCGAAACAGGTGCTGAAACAAGGTCCCTAGGAGTCTTGAAAAGCTTACTACAGTGAAACTAAAGCAGAACACTGAAGAAGGCCTGATGGAGCTGCTCCATACCTCCCGTTTGGCAAGGCAAATCAGGGCCTACTTCGAGGCTAGGACTCACTACCGTTAAACTAAAGGAGAACAGCGAGGAAGGCCTCATGGAGCTGCTGCACGCCTCCCGTTTTGCCAGGATAATCTGGGCATTACTTCGAGGCTAGTGCTCCCCTTGACTTTCACTTTAGTTATAGAGCAGAGCAGGTGAGCTTCCAACTAGGAACTGGAAGCACAAGGTTTCTATCGGGAGAACTCATTTTCTTCGCAGAAGCAGGCAGGCAGTAACTAAAAGGACAGTAACAACAGTGCTTTTCAGGTAGCTTCCAGACTGCATGAGTGGAGCTTTCAAAATAGGAAAACAAGATTTGTGTCTCAGTCTCACATTTCCAGATTCACACGCAGCATAAGGAGATGTTGATGCTAACAAGTCAAAAGAGATTCACGATACCCACTGGAGCTTTCCCTAATTCTAATTTTTTCTACGACCGCTTTTTTGCGTGCAGTCAAGTGCCTAAACAAAGGATGCGCGAGGGCGATATAGGGGCCTGTGCTTCTTCCAAAGTCCTGCCGTGTTATACCAAGAACTGTGCTTAAATTGTACTTGGAATGCAAGCCGACCACCTCCTGAGGATGCGTGACTCTAAGTGTAATAGGGGAAAAGGGATTAAAAAGAGTGTTCTTCTCAAAAGAGTTCAACTAGGGGAATGAGGTTACATCCATTTAATGGAGGACAGTCTAGAAGTGTGTTCCTTAATCCTGTGTAGAGCTGAGGTAAACTGGCTCTCTCAAGGAAGAGTGCAGTGTGTTGCCTTTCTCTAGCCAACACTGGGGTGTCCCAGAAGGCCTACGGGGCTGAAGTTCCTTACCTGACCCTGAGCTTCCTGGCTTTACTCAGTATAATGGTAGCAGAACGGGTGTGCAACAAGGTCCCTAGAAGTGTGGAAAAGCTTACTACCGAGAAACTAAAGCAGAACAGTGAAGAAGGCCTGATGGAGCGTCTCCATACCTCCCGTTTGGCAAGGCAAATCAGGGCCTTACTTCGGGGCTAGGGCTCACGTGGACTTTCACTTTAGATATAGAGCAGAGCAGGGTGAGCTTCCAAGTAGGAAGTGGAAGCACAAGGTTTCGGACGGGAAAACTCAATATCTTCTCAGAACCGTGCAGGCAGTGACTAAAACCCCGGCAACAACAATGCTTTTCAGGTATAAAGGAGGCCGCATGAACAGAGCTTTCCAAATGGGCAAGGAAATCTTGTGCCATCAGTCTCCAAATAGTAAGTTGGTACGCAGCATACACGCAGGACCAGAGCTTCCCGGCTCTAGGCAGTTTTCTGATTGCGATAGGGGTGCTGAAGCAAGGTCTCTAGGAGTCTAGGAAAACTTACTACGGTTAAATTAAAGAACAGCGATGAAGGCCTCATGGAGCTGCTGCACGCCTCCCGTTTTGCCAGGATAATCAGGGCATTACTTCGAGGCTAGTGTTCCCTGACTTTCACTTTAGTTATAGAGGAGAGAAGGTGAGCTTCCAACTAGGAACTGGAAGCACAAGGTTTCTTTCGGGAGAACTCATTTTCTTCGCAGAAGCAGGCAGGCAGTAACTAAAAGGACGGTAACAAGAGTGCTTTTCAGGTAGCTTCCAGACTGCATGAGTGGAGCTTTCAAAATGGGAAAACAAAATTTGTGTCTCAGTCTCACATTTCCAGATTCACACGCAGCATAAGGAGATGTTGATGCTAACAAGTCAAAAGACATTCACGCTACCCACTGGGGCTTTCCCTAATTCTAATTTTTTCTAGGTCCGATTTTTGCGTGCAGCCAAGTGCCTAAACAAAGGATGCGACATGGAGACTTAGGGGCCTGTGCATCCTCCAAAGACCTGCAGTGTTACACCAAGAACTGTGCTTAAATTGTACTTGGAATGCAAGGCGATCGCCTCCTTGAGGATGCGTGACTCTAAGTGTAAAAGGTGAAAAGGGATTAGAAGCAGAGTGTTTTTCTCAATAGAGTTCAGCTAGGGGAATGAGGTTACATCCACTGCATGGAGGAGTGTCTAGAAGTGTGTTCCTGAAACCTGTGTAGAGCTGAGGTAATCTGGCTCTCCCAAGGAAGAGTGCTGTGTGTTGCCTTTCTCTAGCTAACCCAGCAGTGTTCCAAAAGGCCTACGGGGCTGAAGTTTTCAGCTGCCCCTGAGGTTCTTGGCTCTACTCAGTATACTGGTACAGAAACAGGTGCTGAAGCAAGGTCCCTAGGAGTCTTGAAAAGGTTACTACAGTGAAACTAAAGCAGAACACTGAAGAAGGCCTGATGGAGCTGCTCCATACCTCCCGTTTGGCAAGGCAAATCAGGGCCTACTTCGAGGCTAGGACTCACTACCGTTAAACTAAAGGAGAACAGCGAGGAAGGCCTCATGGAGCTGCTGCACGCCTCCCGTTTTGCCAGGATAATCTGGGCATTACTTCGAGGCTAGTGCTCCCCTTGACTTTCACTTTAGTTATAGAGCAGAGCAGGTGAGCTTCCAACTAGGAACTGGAAGCACAAGGTTTCTTTCGGGAGAACTCATTTTCTTCGCTGAAGCAGGCAGGCAGTAACTAAAAGGACAGTAACAACAGTGCTTTTCAGGTAGCTTCGAGACTGCATGAGTGAAGCTTTCAAAATAGGAAAACAAGATTTGTGTCTCAGTCTCACATTTCCAGTTTAACACGCATCATAAGGAGATGTTGATGCTAACAAGTGAAAAGAGATTCACGCTACCCACTGGGGCTTTCCCTAATTCTAATTTTTTCTAGGTCCGATTTTTGCGTGCAGCCAAGTGCCTAAACAAAGGATGCGCCAGGAAACTTAGGGGCCTGTGCATCTTCCAAAGACCTGCAGTGTTACACCAAGAACTGTGCTTAAATTGTACTTGGAATGCAAGGCGACTGCCTCCTTGAGGATGCGTGACTCTAAGTGTAAAAGGTGAAAAGGGATTAGAAGCAGAGTGTTTTTCTCAGTAGAGTTATGCTAGGGGAATGAGGTTACATCCATTGCATGGAGGAGTGTCCAGAAGTGTGTTCCTGAAACCTGTGCAGAGCTGAGGTAATCTGGCTCTCCCAAGGAAGAGTGCTGTGTGTTGCCTTTCTCTAGCTAACCCAGCAGTGTTCCAAAAGGCCTACGGGGCTGAAGTTTTCAGCTGCCCCTGAGGTTCTTGGCTCTACTCAGTATACTGGTACCGAAACAGGTGCTGAAGCAAGGTCCCTAGGAGTCTTGAAAAGCTTACTACAGTGAAACTAAAGCAGAACACTGAAGAAGGCCTGATGGAGCTGCTCCATACCTCCCGTTTGGCAAGGCAAATCAGGGCCTACTTCGAGGCTAGGACTCACTACCGTTAAACTAAAGGAGAACAGCGAGGAAGGCCTCATGGAGCTGCTGCACGCCTCCCGTTTTGCCAGGTTAATCAGGGCTTTACTTCGAGGCTAGTGCTCCCCTTGACTTTCACTTTAGATATAGAGCAGAGCAGGTGAGCTTCCAACTAGGATTTGGAAGCACAAGGTTTCTTTCGGGAGAACTCATTTTCTTCGCAGAAGCAGGCAGGCAGTAACTAAAAGGACAGTAACAACAGTGCTTTTCAGGTAGCTTCGAGACTGCATGAGTGGAGCTTTCAAAATGGGAAAACAAGATTTGTGTCTCAGTCTCACATTTCCAGATTCACACGCAGCATAAGGAGATGTTGATGCTAACAAGTCTAAAGAGATTCACGAAACCCACTGGGGCTTTCCCGTATTCAACCTTTTTCTACGACCACTTTTCTGCATGCAGCCAAGTGCCTAAACAAAGGATGCGACATGGAGACTTAGGGGCCTGTGCATCTTCCAAAGACCTGCAGTGTTACACCAAGAACTGTGCTTAAATTGTACTTGGAATGCAAGGCGACCGCCTCCTTGAGGATACGTGACTAAGTGTAAATGGTGAAAAGGGATTAGAAGCAGAGTGTTTTTATCAATAGAGTTCAGCTAGGGGAATGAGGTTACATCCATTGCATGGAGGACAGTCTAGAATTATGTTCCTGAAACCTGTGTAGAGCTGAGGTAATCTGGCTCTCCCAAGGAAGAGTTCTATGTGTTGCCATTCTCTAGCCAACACTGGAGTGTTCCAAAAGGCCTACGGGGCTGAAGTTGTTAGCTGCCCCTGAGGTTCTTGGCTCTACTCAGTATACTGGTACCGAAACAGGTGCTGAAGCAAGGTCCCTAGGAGTCTTGAAAAGCTTACTACAGTGAAACTAAAGCAGAGCACTGAAGAAGGCCTGATGGAGCTGCTCCATAACTCCCGTTTGGCAAGGCAAATCAGGGCCTACTTCGAGGCTAGGACTCACTACCGTTAAACTAAAGGAGAACAGCGATGAAGGCCTCATGGAGCTGCTGCACGCCTTCCGTTTTGCCAGGATAATCAGGGCATTACTTCGAGGCTAGTGCTCCCCTTGACTTTCACTTTAGTTATAGAGCAGAGCAGGTGAGCTTCCAACTAGGAACTGGAAGCACGAGGTTTCTTTCGGGAGAACTCATTTTCTTCCCTGAAGCAGGCAGGCAGTAACTAAAAGGACAGTAACAACAGTGCTTTTCAGGTAGCTTCGAGACTGCATGAGTGAAGCTTTCAAAATAGGAAAACAAGATTTGTGTCTCAGTCTCACAATTCCAGATGCACACGCAGCATAAGGAGATGTTGATGCTAACAAGTGAAAAGAGATTCACGCTACCCACTGGGGCTTTCCCTAATTCTAATTTTTTCTAGGTCCGATTTTTGCGTGCAGCCAAGTGCCTAAACAAAGGATGCGACATGGAGACTTAGGGGCCTGTGCATCTTCCAAAGACCTGCAGTGTTACACCAAGAACTGTGCTTAAATTGTACTTGGAATGCAAGGCGACTGCCTCCTTGAGGATGCGTGACTCTAAGTGTAAAAGGTGAAAAGGGATTAGAAGCAGAGTATTTTTCTCAGTAGAGTTCAGCTAGGGGAATGAGGTTACATCCATTGCATGGAGGAGTGTCTAGAAGTGTGTTCCTGAAACCTGTGTAGAGCTGAGGTAATCTGGCTCTCCCAAGGAAGAGTGCCGTGTGTTGCCTTTCTCTAGCTAACCCTGCAGTGTTCCAAAAGGCCTACGGGGCTGAAGTTGTTAACTGCCCCTGGGGTTCTTGGCTCTACTCAGTATACTGGTACCGAAGCAGGTGCTGAAGCAAGGTCCCTAGGAGTCTTGAAAAGCTTACTACAGTGAAACTAAAGCAGAACACTGAAGAAGGCCTGATGGAGCTGCTCCATACCTCCCTTTTGGCAAGGCAATTCAGGGCCTTACTTCGAGGCTAAGGCTCACGTGGACTTTCACTTTAGGTATAGAGCAGAGCAGGGTGAGCTTCCAACTAGGAACTGGAAGCGCAAGGTTTCGTACGAAAAAACTCCATATCTTCTCAAAACCATGCAGGCAGTGACTAAAACCCCGGCAACAACAATGCTTTTCAGGTATAAAGGAGGCCGCATGAACAGAGCTTTCCAAATGGGCAAAGAAGCCTTGTGCCATCAGTCTCCAAATAGTAAGTTGGTACGCAGCATACACGCATGACCAGAGCTTCCCGACTCTAGGCAGTTTTCTGATTCCGATATGGGTGCTGAAGCAAGGTCTCTAGGAGTCTTGGAAAACATACTACCATTAAACTAAAGGAGAACAGCGATGAAGGCCTCATGGAGCTGCTGCACGCCTCCTCTTTCGCCAGGATAATCAGGGCATTACTTCGAGGCTAGTGCTCCCCTTGACTTTCACTTCAGTTATAGAGCAGAGCAGGTGAGCTTCCAACTAGGAACCGGAAGCACAAGGTTTCTTTCGGGAGAACTCATTTTCTACGCAGAAGCAGGCAGGCAGTAAGTAAAAGGACGGTAACAAGAGTGCTTTTCAAGTAGCTTCAAGACTGCATGAGTGGAGCTTTCAAAGTTGGAAAACAATCTTTGTGCCATCAGTCTCCCATTTCCAGATTGACACGCAGCATAAGGACATGTTGATGCTAACAAGTCAAAAAGATTCACGATACCCACTGGGGCTTTCCCTTATTCAACCTGTTTCTACGACCACTTTTCTGCATGCAGCCAAGTGCCTAAACAAAGGATGCGACATGGAGACATAGGGGCCTGTGCATCCTCCAAAGACCTGCAGTGTTACACCAAGAACTGTGCTTAAATTGTACTTGGAATGCAAGGCGATCGCCTCCTTGAGGATGCGTGACTCTTAGTGTAAAAGGTGAAAAGGGATTAGAAGCAGAGTGTTTTTCTCAATAGAGTTCAGCTATGGGAATGAGGTTACATCCATTGCATGGAGGAGTGTCTAGAAGTGTGTTCCTGAAACCTGTGTAGAGCTGAGGTAATCTGGCTCTCCCAAGGAAGAGTGCCGTGTGTTGCCTTTCTCTAGCTAACCCAGCAGTGTTCCAAAAGGCCTACGGGGCTGAAGTTTTTAGCCGCCCCTGAGGTTCTTGGCTCTACTCAGTATACTGGTACCGAAACAGGTGCTGAAGCAAGGTCCCTAGGAGTCTTAAAAAGCTTACTACAGTGAAACTAAAGCAGAACACTGAAGAAGGCCTGATGGAGCTGCTCCATACCTCCCGTTTGACAAGGCAATTCAGGGCCTTACTTCGAGGCTAAGGCTCACGTGGACTTTCACTTTAGGTATAGAGCAGAGCAGGGTGAGCTTCCAACTAGGAACTGGAAGCGCAAGGTTTCGTACGGGAAAACTCAATATCTTCTCAGAACCGTGCAGGCAGTGACTAAAACCCCGACAACAACAATGCTTTTCAGGTAGCTTCGAGGCCGCATGAACGGAGCTTTCCTAATGGGAGAAGAAGGCTTGTGCCATCAGTCTACAATTTCTAGGTTGATACGCAGCATCCACGCAGGACCAGAGCTTCCTGTCTCTAGGCAGTTTTCTGATACCGAAACGTGTGCTGAAGCAAGGTTCCTAGGAGTCTTGGAAAGCTTACTACCGTTAAACTAAAGCAGAACTGCCATGAAGGCCTCATGGAGCTGCCTCATGCCTCCTGATTTGCAAGGATAATTAGGGCCTTACTTGGAGGTAACTGCTCACGTTGATTTTCACTTTTGGTATAGAGGAGAGCAGGGTGAGCTTCCAACTAGGAACTGGAAGGACAAGGTTTCTTTGGTGAAAATTCATTTTCTTCTCTGAGCCGGCAGTAACTAAGAGCCTGGTAACAGCAGTGCTTTTCAGGTAGTTTCAAGACTGCATGAGTGGTGCTTTCAAAGTTGGAAACAATCTTTGGGCCATCAGTCTGCCATTTCCAGATGACACGCAGCATAAGTACATGGTGATGCTAACAAGTCAAAAGAGATTCACGATACCCACTGGAGCTTTCCCTAATTCTAATTTTTTCTACGACCGCTTTTTTGCGTGCAGTCAAGTGCCTAAACAAAGGATGCGCGAGGGCGATATAGGGGCCTGTGCTTCTTCCAAAGTCCTGCCGTGTTATACCAAGAACTGTGCTTAAATTGTACTTGGAATGCAAGCCGACCACCTCCTGAGGATGCGTGACTCTAAGTGTAATAGGGGAAAAGGGATTAAAAAGAGTGTTCTTCTCAAAAGAGTTCAACTAGGGGAATGAGGTTACATCCATTTAATGGAGGACAGTCTAGAAGTGTGTTCCTTAATCCTGTGTAGAGCTGAGGTAAACTGGCTCTCT